>NC_092633.1:67415183-67576825 GCF_039555335.1 Amphiura filiformis | reverse complement strand
TTTTTACATTTTAAGTAAATCCAGAGACAGTTTGGAAGATTCTATCCTCTACGACTTCTGGTTCAAAGAAATGGTGCTCTAAATTATCGAAGTTCCTGAACTCACCTCAAAAAAGACCCAAATTTCAACGTGTTTATCAGCATGCAGAAGCTTGAAGAGGTTGGATATAAAATTTAATTTTTTATGGAAAAAGATACTCTTTAATTTTAATTTTTTTAATTGTGAAAAGTACTTATGTGTGTACAAATATTTTTTAATAATTCCTTAAATATAGGCCTATTTACATAATTGAGTCAAATTACCCCCCCCTCTCGTCTCTCTGTCTGGTCTCAAACTAGGGCCTTCCACTGATTTTGCATTTTGCTAAGGCAAAATACACAAGTTTCATAACGTTATTCTGATTTGGTATAAATTTTATAGCAAAACCGCTCATATATGTAGATTATTTGATGCTTTTCTTAACGTCAGAGACCTGTCTTTTTGCATAACTAAAAATACATGATTGCTCAAACTAATCACATATGTTATTTCAAGCATTTGCGAAATGAAATTGAAATGATCGATTAAGCACTCTCCGCCCTTATTCTATGTTTTTTTTGTAAAAATGCGCGTAAGCAGCAGTCACACTTTAAAAGCTCGCTTATAAGAGAGCGCACCACCAATGACTGCGCCTATTGATAAACACAGGGAAATACGCATCGTTTGGATGGCGTTTTGTCAATCGCAAAAACGTAATAAAGATAAAAAGTTTGGCATCAAATTAAAGCTTATCACTTCAGTGGTGAATATTATTCTTTACCAGAATATACATTGGTGACCATCTACACTTTTTTTTTTTGCTATTTGGCCGCCGCAAAGAAAAACGTGCAATTGAATCCCTAAAAAATCACTCTGAATTTTTTGAAACCGGACGTTGTTCAAATTGCGCCAAAACTTCACCTCTGAATAAAAATATTGGGATTTTTTTCAGATTCTTCCATGTAGACATTCTTGTCGGCTAGCAATGAGCTGAAAAGTGCAAATTTTGACATTATCTTCTTTAGAAAATAAAGCCGCAACAAGCTGAAACAAGTCGTGGACTATTTTAACCGAATTTCACTGGCACATAAACCGTGGAGTGATTTGGTGGTGCGCCCTCTTATAAAACGTCAATAGTTATCAAAATCCAAATTTTTACATTTTAGGTAAACTAGGGATGACAGTTTTCTTTGGGGTCATTTCCTGGAAGATTTCATCCCTCTCACGACTCTTCCGTTCGGAAGAACGGTGCTCTAAAATATCAGTTCCGAATCACCAAAAGACCCAAATTTCAACGTGTTTATCAGCATGCAGGAAGTTTGAAGATGTGCTGATATAAAATCGAATGTTTTATGCAAAAAGATACTCTCTTTAATTTTTAATTTTTTAATTGCGAGGCGTACTTTTATGTGTACACAAATATTTTTAATACCTTAAATATAGGCCTATTTTACATAATTGAAAGTCAAATTACCCCCTCTCGTTCTCTGTCTTCAAACTAGGCAAACTAAGTGCAAATTTTGACATTATCTTTAGAAAATAAAGCCGCAACAAGCCGAAATAAGTTAGTATTTTAACCGAATTTCACTCGTACATAAATCGTGGAGTGATTTGGTGGTGCGCCCTCTTATAAACGTCAATAGTTATCAAAATCCAATTTTTTACATTTTTAAGTAAACTAGAGACAGTTTCTATCATTTCCCAAGATTTCATCCTCTACGACTTCCTGTTCGGAAGAAAATGGTGCCTCTAAATATCAGTTCCGAATCACCGTAAGACTCCAAATTTCTAACGTGTTTATCAGCGTGCAGAAGCTTCTGAAGAGGTTGATATAAAATTGAATGTTTTATGCGTAAAAAGATACTCTTTAATTTTAATTTTTTTAATTGTGAAAAGTACTATGTGTGTACAAATATTTTTACTACCCAAATATAGCCCTATTTACAGCATTGAGTCAAATTATTCCCCTCTCGTTCTTCTTGTCTTCAAACTAGCCTTCCATTGATTTTTGCATTTTAAGCAAAAAAACAAGTTTTATACGTTATTCTGATTTGGTATAAATTTTATAGCAAAAGCGCTCATATAAGTAGATTTTTGATGCTTTTCTTAACGTCAGAGACCTGTATTTTTGGATAACTAAAAAATACATTATTGCTAAAACTAATCACATATGTTATTTCAAGCATTTGCGAATGAAATAAATGATTTATTAAGACTTCCGCCCTTATTCTATGTTTTTTTGTAAAAATGCGCGTACATAGCAACAATACACTTTAAAAGCCGCTTATAAGAGAGAGCACCACCAATGATTGCGCCATTGGATAACACAGGGAAATACGCACGTTTGGATGGCGTTTTGTCACTGCAAAAACGTAATAAAGATAAAAAGGTTGGTATCAAATTAAAGCTTATCACCTGTAGAATATTATTCTTTTAACAGAATATATTGGTGACCATCTACTTTTTTTGCTATTTGGCCGCAAAGAAAAAACGTGCAAAAAAAAAAAAAAAAAATCACTCAATTTTTGAAACCGGACGTTGTTCAAATTCGCGCCAAAACTTCACCTCTGAAATAAAAATATTGATTTTTTTTCTCAGATTCCTTCCATGTAGACACTTGTCGGAAGCAAATGAGCTGAAAAAGTGCAAATTTTGACATTATCTTTGAAAATAAAGCCGCAACAAGCTGAAATAAGCGGTGGACTATTTTAACTGAATTTCACTGGTACATAAATCGTGGAGTGATTTGGTGGTGCGCCTTCTTATAAACGCGTCAATAGTTATCAAAAAATCCAATTTTTTACATTTTTAAGCAAACTAGAGACAGTTTTCTAGTCATTTCCCAAGATTTCATCCTCTACGACTTCTCTTCTGTTCGGAAGAAATGGTGCTCTAAATATCAGTTCCGAATCACCAAAAGACCCAAATTTCAACGTGTTTATCAAAATGCAGAAGTTTGAAGAGGTTGGATATAAATTGAAAAAAAAAAAAAAAAAGATACTCTTTAATTTTAATTTTTTTAATTGTGAAAAGTACTTTATGTGTGTACAAATATTTTTACTACCTTAAATATAGGCCTATTTACATAATTGAGTCAAATTACCCCCCCCCCCCCTCCCGTCCTCTGTCTTCAAACCAGGCCTACTGGTTTTGGCATTTTAAGCAAAAAAACAAGTTTTTTACGTTATTCTGATTTGGTATAAATTTTATAGCAAAAGCGCCTCATATAAGTAGATTTTTGATGCTTTTTCTTAATGTCAGAGACCTGTATTTTGGATAACTAAAATACATTATTGCTAAACTAATCACATATGTTATTTCAAGCATTTGCGAATGAAATAAAATGATTTATTAAGACTTCCGCCCTTATTCTATGTTTTTTTTGTAAAAATGCGCGTACATAGCAACACTCTTTAAAAGCCGCTTATAAGAGAGCGCACCACCAATGATTGCGCCATTGGATAAATACAGGAAATACGCATCGTTTGGATGGCGTTTTGTCACCGCAAAAACGTAATAAAGATAAAAAAAGTTTGCATCAAATTAAAGCTTATCACTTGTAGAATATTATTCTTTAACAGAATATATTGGTGACCATCTACTTTTTTTTTGCTATTTGGCCGCAAAGAAAAAACGTGCAATTTAACCCTAAAAATCACTCAATTTTTGAAACCGGACGTTGTTCAAATTCGCGCCAAAACTTCACCTCTGAAATAAAATATTGATTTTTTTCTCAGATTCCTTCATGTAGACACTTTGTCGGAAGCAAATGAGCTGAAAAAGTGCAAATTTTGACATTATCTTTAGAAAATAAAGCCGCAACAAGCTGAAATAAGCGGTGGACTATTTTAACCGAATTTCACTGGTACATAAATCGTGGAGTGATTTGGTGGTGCGCCCTCTTATAAACGTCAATAGTTATCAAAATCCAATTTTTTACATTTTTAAGTAAACTAGAGACAGTTTCTAGTCATTTCCCAAGATTTCATCCTCTACGACTTTCCGTTCGGAAGAAATGGTGCTCTAAATATCAGTTCCGAATCACCAAAAAAGACCCAAATTTCAACGTGTTTATCAGCATGCAGAAATTTGAAGAGGTTGGATATAAAATTGAATGTTTTATGCAAAAAGATACTCTTTAATTTTAATTTTTTTAATTGTGAAAAGTACTTATGTGTGTACAAATATTTTTAATACCTTAAATATAGGCCTATTTACATAATTGAGTCAAATTACCCCCTCCCCCCTATCGTTCTCTGTCTTCAAACTAGGCCTACTGATTTTGGCATTTTAAGCAAAAATACAAGTTTTATACGTTATTCTGATTTGGTATAAATTTTATAGCAAAAGCGCTCATATAGGTAGATTTTTGATGCTTTTCTTAACGTCAGAGACCTGTATTTTTGGATATCTAAAAATACATTATTGCTAAACTAATCACATATGTTATTTCAAGCATTTGCGAATGAAATAAAATGATTTATTAAGACTTCCGCCCTTATTCTATGTTTTTTTTGTAAAAATGCGCGTACATAGCAACACACTTTAAAAGCCGCTTATAAGAGAGCGCACCACCAATGATTGCGCCATTGGATAACACAAGGAAATACGCACGTTTGGATGGCGTTTTAACAAAAAAAAAACGTAATAAAGATAAAAAGTTTGGTATCAAATTAAAGCTTATCACTTGTAGAATATTATTCTTTAACAGAATATATTGGTGACCATCTACTTTTTTGCTATTTGGCCGCAAAGAAAAAACGTGCAAATTTAACCCTAAAAATCACTCAATTTTGAAACCGGACGTTGTTCAAATTCGCGCCAAAACTTCACCTCTGAAATAAAATATTGGGATTTTTTCTCAGATTCCTTCATGTAGACACTTGTCGGAAGCAAATGAGCTGAAAAAGTGCAAATTTTGACATTATCTTTAGAAAATAAAGCCGCAACAAGCTGAAATAAGCGGTGGACTATTTTAACCGAATTTCACTGGTACATAAATCGTGGAGTGATTTGGTGGTGCGCCCTCTTATAAACGTCAATAGTTATCAAAATCCAATTTTTACATTTTAAGTAAACTAGAGACAGTTTCTAGTCATTTCCCAAGATTTCATCCTCTACGACTTTCCGTTCGGAAGAAATGGTGCTCTAAATATCAGTTCCGAATCACCAAAAGACCCAAATTTCAACGTGTTTATCAGCATGCAGAAGTTTGAAGATGTTGGACATAAAATTGAATGTTTTATGCAAAAAGATACTCTTTAATTTTAATTTTTTTAATTGTGAAAAGTACTTTATGTGTGTACAAATATTTTTAATACCTTAAATATAGGCCTATTTACATAATTGAGTCAAATTACCCCCCCCTCTCGTTCTCTGTCTTCAAACTAGGCTACTGATTTTGGCATTTTAAGCAAAAAATACAAGTTTTATACGTTATTCTGATTTGGTATAAATTTTATAGCAAAAGCGCTCATATAAGTAGATTTTTGATGCTTTTCTTAACGTCAGAGACCTGTATTTTTGATAACTAAAAATACATTATTGCTAAAACTAATCACATATGTTATTTCAAGCATTTGCGAATGAAATAAAATGATTTATTAAGACTTCCGCCCTTATTCTATGTTTTTTTGTAAAAATGCGCGTACATAGCAACACACTTTAAAAGCCGCTTATAAGAGAGCGCACCACCAATGATTGCGCCATCGGATAACACAGTGAAATACGCACGTTTGGATGGCGTTTTGTCACTGCAAAAACGTAATAAAGATAAAAAGTTTGGTATCAAATTAAAGCTTATCACTTGTAGAATATTATTCTTTTAACAGAATATATTGGTGACCATCTACTTTTTTTGCTATTTGGCCGCAAAGAAAAACGTGCAAATTTAACCCTAAAAATCACTCAATTTTTGAAACCGGACGTTGTTCAAATTCGCGCCAAAACTTCACCTCTGAAATAAAATATTGGGATTTTTTCTCAGATTCCTTCATGTAGACACTTGTCGGAAGCAAATGAGCTGAAAAGTGCAAATTTTGACATTATCTTTAGAAAATAAAGCCGCAAATGTTGAAATAAGCGGTGGACTATTTTAACTGAATTTCACTGGTACATAAATCGTGGAGTGATTTGGTGGTGCGCCCTCTTATAAACGTCAATAGTTATCAAAATCCAATTTTTTACATTTTAAGTAAACTAGAGACAGTTTCTAGTCATTTCCCAAGATTTCATCCCTCTACGACTTTCCGTTCGGAAGAAATGGTGCTCTAAATATCAGTTCCGAATCACCAAAAGACCCAAATTTCAACGTGTTTATCAGCATGCAGAAGTTTGAAGAGGTTGGATATAAAATTGAATGTTTTATGCAAAAAGATACTCTTTAATTTTAATTTTTTAATTGTGAAAAGTACTTTTATGTGTGTACAAATATTTTTAATACATTAAATATAGGCCTATTTATAATTGAGTCAAATTACCCCCCCCCCCCTCTCGTTCTCTGTCTTCAAACTTGGCCTACTGATTTTGGCATTTTAAGCAAAAATACAAGTTTTATACGTTATTCTGATTTGGTATAAATTTTATAGCAAAAAGCGCTCATATAAGTAGATTTTGATGCTTTTCTTAACGTCAGAGACCTGTATTTTGGGATAACTAAAATACATTATTGCTAAAACTAATAACATATGTTATTTCAAGCATTTGCAGAATGAAATAAAATGATTTATTAAGACTTCCGCCCTTATTCTATGTTTTTTTTAAGTAAAAATGCGCGTACATAGCAACACACTTTAAAAGCCGCTTATAAGAGAGCGCACCACCAATGATTGCGCCATTGGATTACACAGGGAAATACGCACGTTTTGATGGCGTTTTGTCACTGCAAAAACGTAATAAAGATAAAAAGTTTGGTATCAAATTAAAGCTTATCACTTGTAGAATATTATTCTTTAACAGAATATATTGGTGAACATCTACTTTTTTTTACTATTTGGCCGCAAAGAAAAAACGTGCAAATTTAACCCTAAAAAATCACTCAATTTTTGAAACCGGACGTTGTTCAAATTCGCGCCAAAACTTCACCTCTGAAATAAAATATTGGGATTTTTCTCAGATTCCTTCATGTAGACACTTGTCGGAAGCAAATGAGCTGAAAAAGTGCAAATTTTGACATTATCTTTAGAAAATAAAGCCGCAACAAGCTGAAATAAGCGGTGGACTATTTTAACCGAATTTCACTGGTACATAAATCGTGGAGTGATTTGGTGGTGCGCCCTTATAAACGTCAATAGTTATCAAAATCCAATTTTTACATTTTAAGTAAACTAGAGACAGTTTCTAGTCATTTCAAGATTTCATCCTCTACGACTTTCCGTTCGGAAGAAATGGTGCTCTAAATATCAGTTCCGAATCACCAAAAGACCCAAATTTCAACGTGTTTATCAGCATGCAGAAGTTTGAAGAGGTTGGATATAAAATTGAATGTTTTATGCAAAAGATACTTTTAATTTTAATTTTTTAATTGTGAAAAGTACTTTTATGTGTGTACAAATATTTTTAATACCTTAAATATAGGCCTATTTACATAATTGAGTCAAATTACCCCCCCCTCTCGTTCTCTGTCTTCAAACTAGGCCTTCACTGATTTTGGCATTTTACAAAAATACAAGTTTTATACGTTATTCTGATTTGGTATAAATTTTATAGCAAAAGCGCTCATATAAGTAGATTTTTGATGCTTTTCTTAACGTCAGAGACCTGTATTTTTTGATAACTAAAAATACATTATTGCTAAACTAATCACATATGTTATTTCAAGCATTTGCGAATGAAATAAAATGATTTATTAAGACTTCCGCCCTTATTCTATGTTTTTTTTGTAAAAATGCGCGTACATAGCAACACACTTTAAAAGCCGCTTATAAGAGAGCGCACCACCAATGATTGCGCCATTGGATAACACAGGGAAATACGCACGTTTGGATGGCGTTTAAAAAAAAAAAAACGTACTAAAGATAAAAAGTTTGGTATCAAATTAAAGCTTATCACTTGTAGAATATTATTCTTTAACAGAATATATTGGTGACCATCTACTTTTTTTGCTATTTGGCCGCAAAGAAAAAACGTGCAAATTTAACCCTAAATAATCTCTCAATTTTTGAAACCTGACGTTGTTCAAATTCGCGCCAAAACTTCACCTCTGAAATAAAATATTGGGATTTTTTCTCAGATTCCTTCATGTAGACACTTGTCGGAAGCAAATGAGCTGAAAAGTGCAAATTTTGACATTATCTTTAGAAAATAAAGCCGCAACAAGCTGAAATAAGCGGTGGACTATTTTAACCGAATTTCACTGGTACATAAATCGTGGAGTGATTTGGTGGTGCGCCCTCTTATAAACGTCAATAGTTATCAAAATCCAATTTTTACATTTTAAGTAAACTAGAGACAGTTTCTAGTCATTTCCCAAGATTTCATCCCTCCACGACTTTCCGCTCTGAAGAAATGGTGATCTAAATATCAGTTCCGAATCACCAAAAGACCCAAATTTCAACGTGTTTATCAGCATGCAGTATTTTGAAGAGGTTGGCTTTATTATTGTATATTTAATGAAAAAAGATACTCTTTAATTTTAATTTTTTAATTGTGAAAAGTACTTTATGTGTGTACAAATATTTTTAATACCTTAAATATAGGCCTATTTACATAATTGAGTCAAATTACCCCCTCCCTCTCGTTCTCTGTCTTCAAACTAGGCCTACGGATTTTGGCATTTTAAGCAAAAAATACAAGTTTTATACGTTATTCTGATTTGGTATAAATTTTATAGCAAAAGCGCTCATATAAGTAGATTTTTGATGCTTTTCTTAACGTCAGAGACCTGTATTTTTTTTTAACTAAAATACATTATTGCTAAAACTAATCACATATGTTATTTCAAGCATTTGCGAATGAAATAAAATGATTTATTAAGACTTCCGCCCTTATTCTATGTTTTTTTTGTAAATATGCGCGTACATAGCAACACACTTTAAAAGCCGCTTATAAGAGAGCGCACCACCAATGATTGCGCCATTGATAACACAGGAAATACGCACGTTTGGATGGCGTTTTGTCACTGCAAAAACGTAATAAAGATAAAAAGTTTGGTATCAAATTAAAGCTTATCACTTGTAGAATATTATTCTTTAACAGAATATATTGGTGACCATCTACTTTTTTTTGCTATTTGGCCGCAAAGAAAAAACGTGCAAATTTAATCCTAAAAAATCACTCAATTTTTGAAACCGGACGTTGTTCAAATTTGCGTCAAAACTTCACCTCTGAAATAAAATATTGGGATTTTTTCTCAGATTCCTTCATGTAGACACTTGTCGGAAGCAAATGAGCTGAAAAGTGCAAATTTTGACATTATCTTTAGAAAATAAAGCCGCAACAAGCTGAAATAAGCGGTGGACTATTTTAACCGAATTTCACTGGTACATAAATCGTGGAGTGATTTGGTGGTGCGCCCTCTTATAAACGTCAATAGTTATCAAAATCCAATTTTTACATTTTTAAGTAAACTAGAGACAGTTTCTAGTCATTTCCCAAGATTTCATCCCTCTCCGACTTTCCGTTCGGAAGAAATGGTGCTCTAAATATCAGTTCCGAATCACCAAAAGACCCAAATTTCAACGTGTTTATCAGCATGCAGAAGTTTGAAGAGGTTGGATATAAAATTGAATGTTTTATGCAAAAAGATACTCTTTAATTTTAATTTTTTAATTGTGAAAAGTACTTTATGTGTGTACAAATATTTTAATACCTTAAATATAGGCCTATTTACATAATTGAGTCAAATTACCCCCCTCTCGTTCTCTGTCTTCAAACTAGGCCTACTGATTTTGGCATTTTAAGCAAAAAATACAAGTTTTATACGTTATTCTGATTTGGTATAAATTTTATAGCAAAAGCGCTCATATAAGTAGATTTTTGATGCTTTTCTTAACGTCAGAGACCTGTATTTTTGGATAACTAAAAATACATTATTGCTAAAACTAATCACATATGTTATTTCAAGCATTTGCGAATGAAATAAAATGATTTATTAAGACTTCCGCCCTTATTCTATGTTTTTTTTGTAAAAATGCGCGTACATAGCAACACACTTTAAAAGCCGCTTATAAGAGAGCGCACCACCAATGATTGCGCCATTGGATAACACAGGTAAATACGCACGTTTGGATGGCGTTTTGTCACTGCAAAACGTAATAAAGATAAAAAGTTTGGTATCAAATTAAAGCTTATCACTTGTAGAATATTATTCTTTAACAGAATATATTGGTGACCATCTACTTTTTTTGCTATTTGGCCGCAAAGAAAAACGTGCAAATTTAACCCTAAAAATCACTCAATTTTTGAAACCGGACGTTGTTCAAATTCGCGCCAAAACTTCACCTCTGAAATAAAATATTGGGATTTTTCTCAGATTCCTTCATGTAGACACTTGTCGGAAGCAAATGAGCTGAAAAGTGCAAATTTTGACATTATCTTTAGAAAATAAAGCCGCAACAAGCTGAAATAAGCGGTGGACTATTTTAACCGAATTTCACTGGTACATAAATCGTGGAGTGATTTGGTGGTGCGCCCTCTTATAAACGTCAATAGTTATCAAAATCCAATTTTTACATTTTTAAGTAAACTAGAGACAGTTTCTAGTCATTTCCCAAGATTACATCCCTCTATGACTTTCCGTTCGGAAGAAATGGTGCTCTAAATATCAGTTCCGAATCACCAAAAGACCCAAATTTCAACGTGTTTATCAGCATGCAGAAGTTTGAAGAGGTTGGATATAAAATTGAATGTTTTATGCAAAAAGATACTCTTTAATTTTAATTTTTTTAATTGTGAAAAGTACTTTATGTGTGTACAAATATTTTTAATACCTTAAATATAGGCCTATTTACATAATTGAGTCAAATTACCCCCCCTCTCGTTCTCTCTGTCTTCAAACTAGGCCTACTGATTTTGGCATTTTAAGCAAAAATACAAGTTTTATACGTTATTCTGATTTGGTATAAATTTTATAGCAAAAGCGCTCATATAAGTAGATTTTTGATGCTTTTCTTAACGTCAGAGACCTGTATTTTTGGATAACTAAAAATACATTATTGCTAAAACTAATCACATATGTTATTTCAAGCATTTGCGAATGAAATAAAATGATTTATTAAGACTTCCGCCCTTATTCTATGTTTTTTTGTAAAAATGCGCGTACATAGCAACACACTTTAAAAGCCGCTTATAAGAGAGCGCACCACCAATGATTGCGCCATTGGATAACACAGGGAAATACGCACGTTTGGATGGCGTTTTGTCACTGCAAAACGTAATAAAGATAAAAAGTTTGGTATCAAATTAAAGCTTATCACTTGTAGAATATTATTCTTTTAACAGAATATATTGGTGACCATCTACTTTTTTTTTTTTTTTTTCCGCAAAGAAAAAACGTGCAAATTTAACCCTAAAAATCACTCAATTTTTGAAACCGGACGTTGTTCAAATTCGCGCCAAAACTTCACCTCTGAAATAAAATATTGGGAGTTTTTCTCAGATTCCTTCATGTAGACACTTGTCGGAAGCAAATGAGCTGAAAAAGTGCAAATTTTGACATTATCTTTAGAAAATAAAGCCGCAACAAGCTGAAATAAGCGGTGGACTATTTTAACCGAATTTCACTGGTACATAAATCGTGGAGTGATTTGGTGGTGCGCCCTCTTATAAACGTCAATAGTTATCAAAATCCAATTTTTTACTTTTTTATGTAAACTAGAGACAGTTTCTAGTCATTTCCCAAGATTTCATCCTCTACGACTTTCCGTTCGGAAGAAATGGTGCTCTAAATATCAGTTCCGAATCACCAAAAGACCCAAATTTCAACGTGTTTATCAGCATGCAGAAGTTTGAAGAGGTTGGATATAAAATTGAATGTTTTATGCAAAAAGATACTCTTTAATTTTAATTTTTTAATTGTGAAAAGTACTTTATGTGTGTACAAATATTTTGATTACCTTAAATATAGGCCTATTTACATAATTGAGTCAAATTACCCCCCTCTCGTTCTCTGTCTTCAAACTAGGCCTACTGATTTTGGCATTTTAAGCAAAAATACAAGTTTTATACGTTATTCTGATTTGGTATAAATTTTATAGCAAAAGCGCTCATATAAGTAGATTTTTGATGCTTTTCTTAACGTCAGAGACCTGTATTTTTGGATAACTAAAAATACATTATTGCTAAAACTAATCACATATGTTATTTCAAGCATTTGCGAATGAAATAAAATGATTTATTAAGACTTCCGCCCTTATTCTATGTTTTTTTTGTAAAATGCGCGTACATAGCAACACACTTTAAAAGCCGCTTATAAGAGAGCGCACCACCAATGATTGCGCCATTGGATAACACAGGAAATACGCACGTTTGGATGGCGTTTTGTCACTGCAAAAACGTAATAAAGATAAAAAGTTTGGTATCAAATTAAAGCTTATCACTTGTAGAATATTATTCTTTAACAGAATATATTGGTGACCATCTACTTTTTTTGCTATTTGGCCGCAAAGAAAAACGTGCAAATTTAACCCTAAAAATCACTCAATTTTTGAAACCGGACGTTGTTCAAATTCGCGCCAAAACTTCACCTCTGAAATAAAATATTGGGATTTTTTCTCAGATTCCTTCATGTAGACACTTGTCGGAAGCAAATGAGCTGAAAAAGTGCAAATTTTGACATTATCTTTAGAAAATAAAGCCGCAACAAGCTGAAATAAGCGGTGGACTATTTTAACCGAATTTCACTGGTACATAAATCGTGGAGTGATTTGGTGGTGCGCCCTCTTATAAACGTCAATAGTTATCAAAATCCAATTTTTACATTTTAAGTAAACTAGAGACAGTTTCTAGTCATTTCCCAAGATTTCATCCTCTACGACTTTCCGTTCGGAAGAAATGGTGCTCTAAATATCGGGTCCGAATCGCCAAAAGACCCAAATTTCAACGTGTTTATCAGCATGCAGAAGTTTGAAGAGGTTGGATATAAAATTGAATGTTTTATGCAAAAGATACTCTTTAATTTTAATTTTTTAATTGTGAAAAGTACTTTATGTGTGTACAAATATTTTAATACCTTAAATATAGGCCTATTTACATAATTGAGTCAAATTACCCCCCCCTCTCGTTCTCTGTCTTCAAACTAGGCCTACTGATTTTGGCATTTTAAGCAAAAATACAAGTTTTATACGTTATTCTGATTTGGTATAAATTTTATAGCAAAAGCGCTCATATAAGTAGATTTTTGATGCTTTTCTTAACGTCAGAGACCTGTATTTTTGGATAACTAAAATACATTATTGCTAAAACTAATCACATATGTTATTTCAAGCATTTGCGAATGAAATAAAATGATTTATTAAGACTTCCGCCCTTATTCTATGTTTTTTTGTAAAATGCGCGTACATAGCAACACACTTTAAAAGCCGCTTATAAGAGAGCGCACCACCAATGATTGCGCCATTGATAACACAGGAAATACGCACGTTTGGATGGCGTTTTGTCACTGCAAAACGTAATAAAGATAAAAAGTTTGGTATCAAATTAAAGCTTATCACTTGTAGAATATTATTCTTTTAACAGAATATATTGGTGACCATCTACTTTTTTTGCTATTTGGCCGCAAAGAAAAAACGTGCAAATTTAACCCTAAAAATCACTCAATTTTTGAAACCGGACGTTGTTCAAATTCGCGCCAAAACTTCACCTCTGAAATAAAATATTGGGATTTTTTCTCAGATTCCTTCATGTAGACACTTGTCGGAAGCAAATGAGCTGAAAAAGTGCAAATTTTGACATTATCTTTAGAAAATAAAGCCGCAACAAGCTGAAATAAGCGGTGGACTATTTTAACCGAATTTCACTGGTACATAAATCGTGGAGTGATTTGGTGGTGCGCCCTCTTATAAACGTCAATAGTTATCAAAATCCAATTTTTACATTTTAAGTAAACTAGAGACAGTTTCTAGTCATTTCCCAAGATTTCATCCCTCTACGAATTTCCGTTCGGAAGAAATGGTGCTCTAAATATCAGTTCCGAATCACCAAAAGACCCAAATTTCAACGTGTTTATCAGCATGCAGAAGTTTGAAGAGGTTGGATATAAAATTGAATGTTTTATGCAAAAAGATACTCTTTAATTTTAATTTTTTAATTGTGAAAAGTACTTTATGTGTGTACAAATATTTTTAATACCTTAAATATAGGCCTATTTACATAATTGAGTCAAATTACCCCCCCTCTCGTTCTCTGTCTTCAAACTAGGCCTACTGATTTTGGCATTTTAAGCAAAAATACAAGTTTTATACGTTATTCTGATTTGGTATAAATTTTATAGCAAAAGCGCTCATCTAAGTAGATCTTTGATGCTTTTCTTAACGTCAGAGACCTGTATTTTGGATAACTAAAAATACATTATTGCTAAAACTAATCACATATGTTATTTCAAGCATTTGCGAATGAAATAAAATGATTTATTAAGACTTCCGCCCTTATTCTATGTTTTTTTGTAAAATGCGCGTACATAGCAACACACTTTAAAAGCCGCTTATAAGAGAGCGCACCACCAATGATTGCGCCATTGGATAACACAGGAAATACGCACGTTTGGATGGCGTTTTGTCACTGAAAAAACGTAATAAAGATAAAAAGTTTGGTATCAAATTAAAGCTTATCACTTGTAGAATATTATTCTTTAACAGAATATATTGGTGACCATCTACTTTTTTTTGCTATTTGGCCGCAAAGAAAAAAACGTGCAAATTTAACCCTAAAAATCACTCAATTTTTGAAACCGGACGTTGTTCAAATTCGCGCCAAAACTTCACCTCTGAAATAAAATATTGGGATTTTTTCTCAGATTCCTTCATGTAGACACTTGTCGGAAGCAAATGAGCTGAAAAAGTGCAAATTTTGACATTATCTTTAGAAAATAAAGCCGCAACAAGCTGAAATAAGCGGTGGACTATTTTAACCGAATTTCACTGGTACATAAATCGTGGAGTGATTTGGTGGTGCGCCCTCTTATAAACGTCAATAGTTATCAAAATCCAATTTTTACATTTTTAAGTAAACTAGAGACAGTTTCTAGTCATTTCCCAAGATTTCATCCTCTACGACTTTCCGTTCGGAAGAAATGGTGCTCTAAATATCAGTTCCGAATCACCAAAAGACCCAAATTTCAACGTGTTTATCAGCATGCAGAAGTTTGAAGAGGTTGGATATAAAATTGAATGTTTTATGCAAAAGATACTTTTAATTTTAATTTTTTAATTGTGAAAAGTACTTTATGTGTGTACAAATATTTTTAATACCTTAAATATAGGCCTATTTACATAATTGAGTCAAATTACCCCCCCTCTCGTTCTCTGTCTTCAAACTAGGCCTACTGATTTTGGCATTTTAAGCAAAAATACAAGTTTTATACGTTATTCTGATTTGGTATAAATTTTATAGCAAAAGCGCTCATATAAGTAGATTTTTGATGCTTTTCTTAACGTCAGAGACCTGTATTTTTGGATAACTAAAAATACATTATTGCTAAAACTAATCACATATGTTATTTCAAGCATTTGCGAATGAAATAAAATGATTTATTAAGACTTCCGCCCTTATTCTATGTTTTTTTTGTAAAAATGCGCGTACATAGCAACACACTTTAAAAGCCGCTTATAAGAGAGCGCACCACCAATGATTGCGCCATTGTATAACACAGTGAAAATACGCACGTTTTGATGGCGTTTTGTCACTGCAAAACGTAATAAAGATAAAAAGTTTGGTATCAAATTAAAGCTTATCACTTGTAGAATATTATTCTTTTAACAGAATATATTGGTGACCATCTACTTTTTTTTTTTTTTTTCGCAAAGAAAAAAGTGCAAATTTAACCTTAAAAAATCACTCAATTTTTGAAACCGGACGTTGTTTAAATTGCAACAAAACTTCACCTCTGAAATAAAATATTGGGATTTTTTCTCAGATTCCTTCATGTAGACACTTGTCGGAAGCAAATGAGCTGAAAAAGTGCAAATTTTGACATTATCTTTAGAAAATAAAGCCGCAACAAGCTGAAATAAGCGGTGGACTATTTTAACCGAATTTCACTGGTACATAAATCGTGGAGTGATTTGGTGGTGCGCCCTCTTATAAACGTCAATAGTTATCAAAATCCAATTTTTACATTTTAAGTAAACTAGAGACAGTTTCTAGTCATTTCCCAAGATTTCATCCCTCTACTACTTTCCGTTCGGAAGAAATGGTGCTCTAAATATCAGTTCCGAATCACCAAAAGACCCAAATTTCAACGTGTTTATCAGCATGCAGAAGTTTGAAGAGGTTGGATATAAAATTGAATGTTTTATGCAAAAAGATACTCTTTAATTTTAATTTTTTAATTGTGAAAAGTACTTTATGTGTGTACAAATATTTTTAATACCTTAAATATAGGCCTATTTACATAATTGAGTCAAATTACCCCCCCTCTCTCGTTCTCTGTCTTCAAACTAGGCCTACTGATTTTGGCATTTTAAGCAAAAATACAAGTTTTATACGTTATTCTGATTTGGTATAAATTTTATAGCAAAAGCGCTCATATAAGTAGATTTTGATGCTTTTCTTAACGTCAGAGACCTGTATTTTGGATAACTAAAATACATTATTGCTAAAACTAATCACATATGTTATTTCAAGCATTTGCGAATGAAATAAAATGATTTATTAAGACTTCTGCCCTTATTCTATGTTTTTTTGTAAAAATGCGCGTACATAGCAACACACTTTAAAAGCCGCTTATAAGAGAGCGCACCACCAATGATTGCGCCATTTGATAACACAGGGAAATACGCACGTTTGGATGGCGTTTTGTCACTGCAAAACGTAATAAAGATAAAAGTTTGGTATCAAATTAAAGCTTATCACTTGTAGAATATTATTCTTTAACAGAATATATTGGTGACCATCTACTTTTTTTTGCTATTTGGCCGCAAAGAAAAAACGTGCAAATTTAACCCTAAAAATCACTCAATTTTTGAAACCGGACGTTGTTCAAATTCGCGCCAAAACTTCACCTCTGAAATAAAATATTGGGATTTTTTCTCAGATTCCTTCATGTAGACACTTGTCGGAAGCAACTGAGCTGAAGAAGTGCAAATTTTGACATTATCTTTCGAAAATAATGCCGCAACAAGCTGAAATAAGCGGTGGACTATTTTAACCGAATTTCACTGGTACATAAATCGTGGAGTGATTTGGTGGTGCGCCCTCTTATAAACGTCAATAGTTATCAAAATCCAATTTTTACATTTTTAAGTAAACTAGAGACAGTTTCTAGTCATTTCCCAAGATTTCATCCTCTACGACTTTCCGTTCGGAAGAAATGGTGCTCTAAATATCAGTTCCGAATCACCAAAAGACCCAAATTTCAACGTGTTTATCAGCATGCAGAAGTTTGAAGAGGTTCAATATAAAATTGAATGTTTTATGCAAAAAGATACTTTTAATTTTAATTTTTTAATTGTGAAAAGTACTTTATGTGTGTACAAATATTTTTAATACCTTAAATATAGGCCTATTTACATAATTGAGTCAAATTACCCCCCCTCTCGTTCTCTGTCTTCAAACTAGGCCTACTGATTTTGGCATTTTAAGCAAAAATACAAGTTTTATACGTTATTCTGATTTGGTATAAATTTTATAGCAAAAGCGCTCATATAAGTAGATTTTTGATGCTTTTCTTAACGTCAGAGACCTGTATTTTTGGATAACTAAAAATACATTATTGCTAAAACTAATCACATATGTTATTTCAAGCATTTGCGAATGAAATAAAATGATTTATTAAGACTTCCGCCCTTATTCTATGTTTTTTTGTAAAATGCGCGTACATAGCAACACACTTTAAAAGCCGCTTATAAGAGAGCGCACCACCAATGATTGCGCCATTGGATAACACAAAGAAATACGCACGTTTGGATGGCGTTTTGTCACTGCAAAAACGTAATAAAGATAAAAAGTTTGGTATCAAATTAAAGCTTATCACTTGTAGAATATTATTCTTTAACAGAATATATTGGTGACCATCTACTTTTTTTTGCTATTTGGCCGCAAAGAAAAACGTGCAAATTTAACCCTAAAAATCACTCAATTTTTGAAACCGGACGTTGTTCAAATTCGCGCCAAAACTTCACCTCTGAAATAAAATATTGGGATTTTTTCTCAGATTCCTTCATGTAGACACTTGTCGGAAGCAAATGAGCTGAAAAGTGCAAATTTTGACATTATCTTTAGAAAATAAAGCCGCAACAAGCTGAAATAAGCGGTGGACTATTTTAACCGAATTTCACTGGTACATAAATCGTGGAGTGATTTGGTGGTGCGCCCTCTTATAAACGTCAATAGTTATCAAAATCCAATTTTTACATTTTTAAGTAAACTAGAGACAGTTTCTAGTCATTTCCCAAGATTCATCCCTCTACGACTTCCGTTCGGAAGAAATGGTGCTCTAAATATCAGTTCCGAATCACCAAAAGACCCAAATTTCAACGTGTTTATCAGCATGCAGAAGTTTGAAGAGGTTGGATATAAAATTGAATGTTTTATGCAAAAAGATACTCTTTAATTTTAATTTTTTAATTGTGAAAAGTACTTTATGTGTGTACAAATATTTTTAATACCTTAAATATAGGCCTATTTACATAATTGAGTCAAATTACCCCCCCCTCTCGTTCTCTGTCTTCAAACTAGGCCTACTGATTTTGGCATTTTAAGCAAAAATACAAGTTTTATACGTTATTCTGATTTGGTATAAATTTTATAGCAAAAGCGCTCATATAAGTAGATTTTTGATGCTTTTCTTAACGTCAGAGACCTGTATTTTTTTTTAACTAAAAATACATTATTGCTAAAACTAATCACATATGTTATTTCAAGCATTTGCGAATGAAATAAAATGATTTATTAAGACTTCTGCCCTTATTCTATGTTTTTTTGTAAAAGTGCGCGTACATAGCAGCACACTTTAAAAGCCGCTTATAAGAGAGCGCACCACCAATGATTGCGCCATTGATAACACAGGAAATACGCACGTTTGGATGGCGTTTTGTCACTGCAAAAACGTAATAAAGATAAAAGTTTGGTATCAAATTAAAGCTTATCACTTGTAGAATATTATTCTTTAACAGAATATATTGGTGACCATCTACTTTTTTTTGCTATTTGGCCGCAAAGAAAAACGTGCAAATTTAACCCTAAAAATCACTCAATTTTTGAAACCGGACGTTGTTCAAATTCGCGCCAAAACTTCACCTCTGAAATAAAATATTGGGATTTTTTCTCAGATTCCTTCATGTAGACACTTGTCGGAAGCAAATGAGCTGAAAAAGTGCAAATTTTGACATTATCTTTAGAAAATAAAGCCGCAACAAGCTGAAATAAGCGGTGGACTATTTTAACCGAATTTCACTGGTACATAAATCGTGGAGTGATTTGGTGGTGCGCCCTCTTATAAACGTCAATAGTTATCAAAATCCAATTTTTTACATTTTTAAGTAAACTAGAGACAGTTTCTAGTCATTTCCCAAGATTTCATCCCTCTACGACTTTCCGTTCGGAAGAAATGGTGCTCTAAATATCAGTTCCGAATCACCAAAAGACCCAAATTTCAACGTGTTTATCAGCATGCAGAAGTTTGAAGAGGTTAGATATAAAATTGAATGTTTTATGCAAAAAGATACTCTTTAATTTTAATTTTTTAATTGTGAAAAGTACTTTATGTGTGTACAAATATTTTTAATACCTTAAATATAGGCCTATTTACATAATTGAGTCAAATTACCCCCCTCTCGTTCTCTGTCTTCAAACTAGGCCTACTGATTTTGGCATTTTAAGCAAAAATACAAGTTTTATACGTTATTCTGATTTGGTATAAATTTTATAGCAAAAGCGCTCATATAAGTAGATTTTTGATGCTTTTCTTAACGTCAGAGACCTGTATTTTTGGATAACTAAAATACATTATTGCTAAAACTAATCACATATGTTATTTCAAGCATTTGCGAATGAAATAAAATGATTTATTAAGACTTCCGCCCTTATTCTATGTTTTTTTGTAAAATGCGCGTACATAGCAACACACTTTAAAAGCCGCTTATAAGAGAGCGCACCACCAATGATTGCGCCATTGATAACACAGGAAATACGCACGTTTGGATGGCGTTTTGTCACTGCAAAACGTAATAAAGATAAAAAGTTTGGTATCAAATTAAAGCTTATCACTTGTAGAATATTATTCTTTAACAGAATATATTGGTGACCATCTACTTTTTTTGCTATTTGGCCGCAAAGAAAAAACGTGCAAATTTAACCCTAAAAATCACTCAATTTTTGAAACCGGACGTTGTTCAAATTCGCGCCAAAACTTCACCTCTGAAATAAAATATTGGGATTTTTTCTCAGATTCCTTCATGTAGACACTTGTCGGAAGCAAATGAGCTGAAAAAGTGCAAATTTTGACATTATCTTTAGAAAATAAAGCCGCAACAAGCTGAAATAAGCGGTGGACTATTTTAACCGAATTTCACTGGTACATAAATCGTGGAGTGATTTGGTGGTGCGCCCTCTTATAAACGTCAATAGTTATCAAAATCCAATTTTTACATTTTTAAGTAAACTAGAGACAGTTTCTAGTCATTTCCCAAGATTTCATCCTCTACGACTTTCCGTTCGGAAGAAATGGTGCTCTAAATATCAGTTCCGAATCACCAAAAGACCCAAATTTCAACGTGTTTATCAGCATGCAGAAGTTTGAAGAGGTTGGATATAAAATTGAATGTTTTATGCAAAAAGATACTTTTAATTTTAATTTTTTAATTGTGAAAAGTACTTTATGTGTGTACAAATATTTTTAATACCTTAAATATAGGCCTATTTACATAATTGAGTCAAATTACCCCCCCTCTCGTTCTCTGTCTTCAAACTAGGCCTACTGATTTTGGCATTTTAAGCAAAAATACAAGTTTTATACGTTATTCTGATTTGGTATAAATTTTATAGCAAAAGCGCTCATATAAGTAGATTTTTGATGCTTTTCTTAACGTCAGAGACCTGTATTTTTGGATAACTAAAAATACATTATTGCTAAAACTAATCACATATGTTATTTCAAGCATTTGCGAATGAAATAAAATGATTTATTAAGACTTCCGCCCTTATTCTATGTTTTTTTGTAAAAATGCGCGTACATAGCAACACACTTTAAAAGCCGCTTATAAGAGAGCGCACCACCAATGATTGCGCCATTTGATTACACAGGTAAATACGCACGTTTGGATGGCGTTTTGTCACTGCAAAAACGTAATAAAGATAAAAAGTTTGGTATCAAATTAAAGCTTATCACTTGTAGAATATTATTCTTTTAACAGAATATATTGGTGACCATCTACTTTTTTTTGCTATTTGGCCGCAAAAAAAAAACGTGCAAATTTAACCCTAAAAATCACTCAATTTTTGAAACCGGACGTTGTTCAAATTCGCGCCAAAACTTCACCTCTGAAATAAAATATTGGGATTTTTTCTCAGATTCCTTCATGTAGACACTTGTCGGAAGCAAATGAGCTGAAAAAGTGCAAATTTTGACATTATCTTTAGAAAATAAAGCCGCAACAAGCTGAAATAAGCGGTGGACTATTTTAACCGAATTTCACTGGTACATAAATCGTGGAGTGATTTGGTGGTGCGCCCTCTTATAAACGTCAATAGTTATCAAAATCCAATTTTTACATTTTAAGTAAACTAGAGACAGTTTCTAGTCATTTCCCAAGATTTCATCCATCTACGACTTTCCGTTCGGAAGAAATGGTGCTCTAAATATCAGTTCCGAATCACCAAAAGACCCAAATTTCAACGTGTTTATCAGCATGCAGAAGTTTGAAGAGGTTGGATATAAAATTGAATGTTTTATGCAAAAAGATACTCTTTAATTTTAATTTTTTAATTGTGAAAAGTACTTTATGTGTGTACAAATATTTTAATACCTTAAATATAGGCCTATTTACATAATTGAGTCAAATTACCCCCCCCCTCTCGTTCTCTGTCTTCAAACTAGGCCTACTGATTTTGGCATTTTAAGCAAAAATACAAGTTTTATACGTTATTCTGATTTGGTATAAATTTTATAGCAAAAGCGCTCATATAAGTAGATTTTTGATGCTTTTCTTAACGTCAGAGACCTGTATTTTTGGATAACTAAAATACATTATTGCTAAAACTAATCACATATGTTATTTCAAGCATTTGCGAATGAAATAAAATGATTTATTAAGACTTCTGCCCTTATTCTATGTTTTTTTGTATTATTTCGCGTACATAGCAACACACTTTTAAAAAGCCGCTTATAAGAGAGCGAACCACCAATGATTGCGCCATTGAAAAACACAGGGAAATACGCACGTTTGGATGGCGTTTTGTCACTGCAAAACGTAATAAAGATAAAAAGTTTGGTATCAAATTAAAGCTTATCACTTGTAGAATATTATTCTTTAACAGAATATATTGGTGACCATCTACTTTTTTTTGCTATTTGGCCGCAAAGAAAAACGTGCAAATTTAACCCTAAAAATCACTCAATTTTTGAAACCGGACGTTGTTCAAATTCGCGCCAAAACTTCACCTCTGAAATAAAATATTGGGATTTTTTCTCAGATTCCTTCATGTAGACACTTGTCGGAAGCAAATGAGCTGAAAAAGTGCAAATTTTGACATTATCTTTAGAAAATAAAGCCGCAACAAGCTGAAATAAGCGGTGGACTATTTTAACCGAATTTCACTGGTACATAAATCGTGGAGTGATTTGGTGGTGCGCCCTCTTATAAACGTCAATAGTTATCAAAATCCAATTTTTACATTTTTAAGTAAACTAGAGACAGTTTCTAGTCATTTCCCAAGATTTCATCCTCTACGACTTTCCGTTCGGAAGAAATGGTGCTCTAAATATCAGTTCCGAATCACCAAAAGACCCAAATTTCAACGTGTTTATCAGCATGCAGAAGTTTGAAGAGGTTGGATATAAAATTGAATGTTTTATGCAAAAAGATACTCTTTAATTTTAATTTTTTAATTGTGAAAAGTACTTTATGTGTGTACAAATATTTTTAATACCTTAAATATAGGCCTATTTACATAATTGAGTCAAATTACCCCCCTCTCGTTCTCTGTCTTCAAACTAGGCCTACTGATTTTGGCATTTTAAGCAAAAATACAAGTTTTATACGTTATTCTGATTTGGTATAAATTTTATAGCAAAAGCGCTCATATAAGTAGATTTTTGATGCTTTTCTTAACGTCAGAGACCTGTATTTTTGGATAACTAAAAATACATTATTGCTAAAACTAATCACATATGTTATTTCAAGCATTTGCGAATGAAATAAAATGATTTATTAAGACTTCCGCCCTTATTCTATGTTTTTTTTTTTTTTAAATTCGCGTACATAGCAACACACTTTAAAAGCCGCTTATAAGAGAGCGCACCACCAATGATTGCGCCATTGGTTTTCTCTGGTTAATTTGCTCGTTTGGATGGCGTTTTGTCACTGCAAAAACGTAATAAAGATAAAAAGTTTGGTATCAAATTAAAGCTTATCACTTGTAGAATATTATTCTTTAACAGAATATATTGGTGACCATCTACTTTTTTTGCTATTTGGCCGCAAAGAAAAAACGTGCAAATTTAACCCTAAAAATCACTCAATTTTTGAAACCGGACGTTGTTCAAATTCGCGCCAAAACTTCACCTCTGAAATAAAATATTGGGATTTTTTCTCAGATTCCTTCATGTAGACACTTGTCGGAAGCAAATGAGCTGAAAAAGTGCAAATTTTGACATTATCTTTAGAAAATAAAGCCGCAACAAGCTGAAATAAGCGGTGGACTATTTTAACCGAATTTCACTGGTACATAAATCGTGGAGTGATTTGGTGGTGCGCCCTCTTATAAACGTCAATAGTTATCAAAATCCACTTTTTTACATTTTTAAGTAAACTAGAGACAGTTTCTAGTCATTTCCCAAGATTTCATCCTCTACGACTTTCCGTTCGGAAGAAATGGTGCTCTAAATATCAGTTCCGAATCACCAAAAGACCCAAATTTCAACGTGTTTATCAGCATGCAGAAGTTTGAAGAGGTTGGATATAAAATTGAATGTTTTATGCAAAAAGATACTCTTTAATTTTAATTTTTTAATTGTGAAAAGTACTTTATGTGTGTACAAATATTTTTAATACCTTAAATATAGGCCTATTTACATAATTGAGTCAAATTACCCCCCCCTCTCGTTCTCTGTCTTCAAACTAGGCCTACTGATTTTGGCATTTTAAGCAAAAATACAAGTTTTATACGTTATTCTGATTTGGTATAAATTTTATAGCAAAAGCGCTCATATAAGTAGATTTTTGATGCTTTTCTTAACGTCAGAGACCTGTATTTTTGATAACTAAAAATACATTATTGCTAAAACTAATCACATATGTTATTTCAAGCATTTGCGAATGAAATAAAATGATTTATTAAGACTTCCGCCCTTATTCTATGTTTTTTTTGTAAAAATGCGCGTACATAGCAACACACTTTAAAAGCCGCTTATAAGAGAGCGCACCACCAATGATTGCGCCATTGATAACACAGGAAATACGCACGTTTGGATGGCGTTTTGTCACTGCAAAAACGTAATAAAGATAAAAGTTTGGTATCAAATTAAAGCTTATCACTTGTAGAATATTATTCTTTAACAGAATATATTGGTGACCATCTACTTTTTTTTGCTATTTGGCCGCAAAGAAAAAACGTGCAAATTTAACCCTAAAAATCACTCAATTTTTGAAACCGGACGTTGTTCAAATTCGCGCCAAAACTTCACCTCTGAAATAAAATATTGGGAGTTTTTCTCGCATTCCTTCATGTAGACACTTGTCGGAAGCAAATGAGCTGAAAAAGTGCAAATTTTGACATTATCTTTAGAAAATAAAGCCGCAACAAGCTGAAATAAGCGGTGGACTATTTTAACCGAATTTCACTGGTACATAAATCGTGGAGTGATTTGGTGGTGCGCCCTCTTATAAACGTCAATAGTTATCAAAATCCAATTTTTTACATTTTTAAGTAAACTAGAGACAGTTTCTAGTCATTTCCCAAGATTTCATCTCTTTACGACTTTCCGTTCGGAAGAAATGGTGCTCTAAATATCAGTTCCGAATCACCAAAAGACCCAAATTTCAACGTGTTTATCAGCATGCAGAAGTTTGAAGAGGTTGGATATAAAATTGAATGTTTTATGCAAAAAGATACTCTTTAATTTTAATTTTTTTAATTGTGAAAAGTACTTTATGTGTGTACAAATATTTTTAATACCTTAAATATAGGCCTATTTACATAATTGAGTCAAATTACCCCCCTCTCGTTCTCTGTCTTCAAACTAGGCCTACTGATTTTGGCATTTTAAGCAAAAATACAAGTTTTATACGTTATTCTGATTTGGTATAAATTTTATAGCAAAAGCGCTCATATAAGTAGATTTTTGATGCTTTTCTTAACGTCAGAGACCTGTATTTTTGGATAACTAAAATACATTATTGCTAAAACTAATCACATATGTTATTTCAAGCATTTGCGAATGAAATAAAATGATTTATTAAGACTTCCGCCCTTATTCTATGTTTTTTTGTAAAATGCGCGTACATAGCAACACACTTTAAAAGCCGCTTATAAGAGAGCGCACCACCAATGATTGCGCCATTGAATAACACAGGGAAATACGCACGTTTAGATGGCGTTATGTCACTGCAAAAACGTAATAAAGATAAAAAGTTTGGTATCAAATTAAAGCTTATCACTTGTAGAATATTATTCTTTTAACAGAATATATTGGTGACCATCTACTTTTTTATTTGGCCGCAAAGAAAAACGTGCAAATTTAACCCTAAAAATCACTCAATTTTTGAAACCGGACGTTGTTCAAATTCGCGCCAAAACTTCACCTCTGAAATAAAATATTGGGATTTTTTCTCAGATTCCTTCATGTAGACACTTGTCGGAAGCAAATGAGCTGAAAAAGTGCAAATTTTGACATTATCTTTAGAAAATAAAGCCGCAACAAGCTGAAATAAGCGGTGGACTATTTTAACCGAATTTCACTGGTACATAAATCGTGGAGTGATTTGGTGGTGCGCCCTCTTATAAACGTCAATAGTTATCAAAATCCAATTTTTACATTTTTAAGTAAACTAGAGACAGTTTCTAGTCATTTCCCAAGATTTCATCCTCTACGACTTTCCGTTCGGAAGAAATGGTGCTCTAAATATCAGTTCCGAATCACCAAAAGACCCAAATTTCAACGTGTTTATCAGCATGCAGAAGTTTGAAGAGGTTGGATATAAAATTGAATGTTTTATGCAAAAAGATACTCTTTAATTTTAATTTTTTTTTTTTGAAAAGTACTTTATGTGTGTACAAATATTTTTAATACCTTAAATATAGGCCTATTTACATAATTGAGTCAAATTACCCCCCTCTCGTTCTCTGTCTTCAAACTAGGCCTACTGATTTTGGCATTTTAAGCAAAAATACAAGTTTTATACGTTATTCTGATTTGGTATAAATTTTATAGCAAAAGCGCTCATATAAGTAGATTTTTGATGCTTTTCTTAACGTCAGAGACCTGTATTTTTGGATAACTATAAATACATTATTGCTAAAACTAATCACATATGTTATTTCAAGCATTTGCGAATGAAATAAAATGATTTATTAAGACTTCCGCCCTTATTCTATGTTTTTTTGTAAAATGCGCGTACATAGCAACACACTTTAAAAGCCGCTTATAAGAGAGCGCACCACCAATGATTGCGCCATTGGATAACACAGGGAAATACGCACGTTTGGATGGCGTTTTGTCACTGCAAAAACGTAATAAAGATAAAAAGTTTGGTATCAAATTAAAGCTTATCACTTGTAGAATATTATTCTTTTAACAGAATATATTGGTGACCATCTACTTTTTTTTGCTATTTGGCCGCAAAGAAAAACGTGCAAATTTAACCCTAAAAATCACTCAATTTTTGAAACCGGACGTTGTTCAAATTCGCGCCAAAACTTCACCTCTGAAATAAAATATTGGGATTTTTTCTCAGATTCCTTCATGTAGACACTTGTCGGAAGCAAATAAAATAAAAAAGTGCAAATTTTGACATTATCTTTAGAAAATAAAGCCGCAACAAGCTGAAATAAGCGGTGGACTATTTTAACCGAATTTCACTGGTACATAAATCGTGGAGTGATTTGGTGGTGCGCCCTCTTATAAACGTCAATAGTTATCAAAATCCAATTTTTACATTTTTAAGTAAACTAGAGACAGTTTCTAGTCATTTCCCAAGATTTCATCCTCTACGACTTTCCGTTCGGAAGAAATGGTGCTCTAAATATCAGTTCCGAATCACCAAAAGACCCAAATTTCAACGTGTTTATCAGCATGCAGAAGTTTGAAGAGGTTGGATATAAAATTGAATGTTTTATGCAAAAAGATACTCTTTAATTTTAATTTTTTAATTGTGAAAAGTACTTTATGTGTGTACAAATATTTTTAATACCTTAAATATAGGCCTATTTACATAATTGAGTCAAATTACCCCCCTCTCGTTCTCTGTCTTCAAACTAGGCCTACTGATTTTGGCATTTTAAGCAAAAATACAAGTTTTATACGTTATTCTGATTTGGTATAAATTTTATAGCAAAAGCGCTCATATAAGTAGATTTTTGATGCTTTTCTTAACGTCAGAGACCTGTATTTTTGGATAACTAAAAATACATTATTGCTAAAACTAATCACATATGTTATTTCAAGCATTTGCGAATGAAATAAAATGATTTATTAAGACTTCCGCCCTTATTCTATGTTTTTTTGTAAAATGCGCGTACATAGCAACACACTTTAAAAGCCGCTTATAAGAGAGCGCACCACCAATGATTGCGCCATTGATAACACAGGGAAATACGCATCGTTTGGATGGCGTTTTGTCACTGCAAAAACGTAATAAAGATAAAAAGTTTGGTATCAAATTAAAGCTTATCACTTGTAGAATATTATTCTTTAACAGAATATATTGGTGACCATCTACTTTTTTTGCTATTTGGCCGCAAAGAAAAAACGTGCAAATTTAACCCTAAAAATCACTCAATTTTTGAAACCGGACGTTGTTCAAATTCGCGCCAAAACTTCACCTCTGAAATAAAATATTGGGATTTTTTCTCAGATTCCTTCATGTAGACACTTGTCGGAAGCAAATGAGCTGAAAAAGTGCAAATTTTGACATTATCTTTAGAAAATAAAGCCGCAACAAGCTGAAATAAGCGGTGGACTATTTTAACCGAATTTCACTGGTACATAAATCGTGGAGTGATTTGGTGGTGCGCCCTCTTATAAACGTCAATAGTTATCAAAATCCAATTTTTACATTTTTAAGTAAACTAGAGACAGTTTCTAGTCATTTCCCAAGATTTCATCCTCTACGACTTTCCGTTCGGAAGAAATGGTGCTCTAAATATCAGTTCCGAATCACCAAAAGACCCAAATTTCAACGTGTTTATCAGCATGCAGAAGTTTGAAGAGGTTGATATAAAATTGAATGTTTTATGCAAAAAGATACTCTTTAATTTTAATTTTTTAATTGTGAAAAGTACTTTATGTGTGTACAAATATTTTTAATACCTTAAATATAGGCCTATTTACATAATTGAGTCAAATTACCCCCCTCTCGTTCTCTGTCTTCAAACTAGGCCTACTGATTTTGGCATTTTAAGCAAAAAATACAAGTTTTATACGTTATTCTGATTTGGTATAAATTTTATAGCAAAAGCGCTCATATAAGTAGATTTTTGATGCTTTTCTTAACGTCAGAGAGACCTGTATTTTTGGATAACTAAAATACATTATTGCTAAAACTAATCACATATGTTATTTCAAGCATTTGCGAATGAAATAAAATGATTTATTAAGACTTCCGCCCTTATTCTATGTTTTTTTTGTAAAAATGCGCGTACATAGCAACACACTTTAAAAGCCGCTTATAAGAGAGCGCACCACCAATGATTGCGCCATTGGATAACACAGGGAAATACGCACGTTTGGATGGCGTTTTGTCACTGCAAAAACGTAATAAAGATAAAAAGTTTGGTATCAAATTAAAGCTTATCACTTGTAGAATATTATTCTTTTAACAGAATATATTGGTGACCATCTACTTTTTTTGCTATTTGGCCGCAAAGAAAAACGTGCAAATTTAACCCTAAAAATCACTCAATTTTTGAAACCGGACGTTGTTCAAATTCGCGCCAAAACTTCACCTCTGAAATAAAATATTGGGATTTTTTCTCAGATTCCTTCATGTAGACACTTGTCGGAAGCAAATGAGCTGAAAAGTGCAAATTTTGACATTATCTTTAGAAAATAAAGCCGCAACAAGCTGAAATAAGCGGTGGACTATTTTAACCGAATTTCACTGGTACATAAATCGTGGAGTGATTTGGTGGTGCGCCCTCTTATAAACGTCAATAGTTATCAAAATCCAATTTTTTACATTTTTAAGTAAACTAGAGACAGTTTCTAGTCATTTCCCAAGATTTCATCCTCTACGACTTTCCGTTCGGAAGAAATGGTGCTCTAAATATCAGTTCCGAATCACCAAAAGACCCAAATTTCAACGTGTTTATCAGCATGCAGAAGTTTGAAGAGGTTGGATATAAAATTGAATGTTTTATGCAAAAAGATACTCTTTAATTTTAATTTTTTTATTTGTTAAAAGTACTTTATGTGTGTACAAATATTTTTAATACCTTAAATATAGGCCTATTTACATAATTGAGTCAAATTACACACCGCCCCTCTCGTTCTCTGTCTTCACAAACTAGGCCTACTGATTTTGGCATTTTAAGCAAAAATACAAGTTTTATACGTTATTCTGATTTGGTATAAATTTTATAGCAAAAGCGCTCATATAAGTAGATTTTTGATGCTTTTCTTAACGTCAGAGACCTGTATTTTTGGATAACTATAAATACATTATTGCTAAAACTAATCACATATGTTATTTCAAGCATTTGCGAATGAAATAAAATGATTTATTAAGACTTCCGCCCTTATTCTATGTTTTTTTTTGTAAAAATGCGCGTACATAGCAACACACTTTAAAAGCCGCTTATAAGAGAGCGCACCACCAATGATTGCGCCATTTGATAACACAGGGAAATACGCACGTTTGGATGGCGTTTTGTCACTGCAAAAACGTAATAAAGATAAAAAGTTTGGTATCAAATTAAAGCTTATCACTTGTAGAATATTATTCTTTAACAGAATATATTGGTGACCATCTACTTTTTTTTGCTATTTGGCCGCAAAGAAAAAACGTGCAAATTTACACTAAAAAACCACTCAATTTTTGAAACCGGACGTTGTTCAAATTCGCGCCAAAACTTCACCTCTGAAATAAAATATTGGGATTTTTTCTCAGATTCCTTCATGTAGACACTTGTCGGAAGCAAATGAGCTGAAAAAGTGCAAATTTTGACATTATCTTTAGAAAATAAAGCCGCAACAAGCTGAAATAAGCGGTGGACTATTTTAACCGAATTTCACTGGTACATAAATCGTGGAGTGATTTGGTGGTGCGCCCTCTTATAAACGTCAATAGTTATCAAAATCCAATTTTTTATTTTTTTAAGTAAACTAGAGACAGTTTCTAGTCATTTCCCAAGATTTCATCCCTCTACGACTTTCCGTTCGGAAGAAATGGTGCTCTAAATATCAGTTCCGAATCACCAAAAGACCCAAATTTCAACGTGTTTATCAGCATGCAGAAGTTTGAAGAGGTTGGATATAAAATTGAATGTTTTATGCAAAAAGATACTCTTTAATTTTAATTTTTTAATTGTGAAAAGTACTTTATGTGTGTATAAATATTTTTAATACCTTAAATATAGGCCTATTTACATAATTGAGTCAAATTACCCCCCTCTCGTTCTCTGTCTTCAAACTAGGCCTACTGATTTTGGCATTTTAAGCAAAAATACAAGTTTTATACGTTATTCTGATTTGGTATAAATTTTATAGCAAAAGCGCTCATATAAGTAGATTTTTGATGCTTTTCTTAACGTCAGAGACCTGTATTTTTGGATAACTAAAATACATTATTGCTAAAACTAATCACATATGTTATTTCAAGCATTTGCGAATGAAATAAAATGATTTATTAAGACTTCCGCCCTTATTCTATGTTTTTTTGTAAAATGCGCGTACATAGCAACACACTTTAAAAGCCGCTTATAAGAGAGCGCACCACCAATGATTGCGCAATTGGATAACACAGGGAAATACGCACGTTTGGATGGCGTTTTGTCACTGCAAAAAACGTAATAAAGATAAAAAGTTTGGTATCAAATTAAAGCTTATCACTTGTAGAATATTATTCTTTTAACAGAATATATTGGTGACCATCTACTTTTTTTTGCTATTTGGCCGCAAAGAAAAACGTGCAAATTTAACCCTAAAAATCACTCAATTTTTGAAACCGGACGTTGTTCAAATTCGCGCCAAAACTTCACCTCTGAAATAAAATATTGGGATTTTTTCTCAGATTCCTTCATGTAGACACTTGTCGGAAGCAAATGAGCTGAAAAAGTGCAAATTTTGACATTATCTTTAGAAAATAAAGCCGCAACAAGCTGAAATAAGCGGTGGACTATTTTAACCGAATTTCACTGGTACATAAATCGTGGAGTGATTTGGTGGTGCGCCCTCTTATAAACGTCAATAGTTATCAAAATCCAATTTTTTTTTTTTTTTTTTAAACTAGAGACAGTTTCTAGTCATTTCCCAAGATTTCATTCCTCTACGACTTTCCGTTCGGAAGAAATGGTGCTCTAAATATCAGTTCCGAATCACCAAAAGACCCAAATTTCAACGTGTTTATCAGCATGCAGAAGTTTGAAGAGGTTGGATATAAAATTGAATGTTTTATGCAAAAAGATACTCTTTAATTTTAATTTTTTAATTGTGAAAAGTACTTTATGTGTGTACAAATATTTTTAATACCTTAAATATAGGCCTATTTACATAATTGAGTCAAATTACCCCCCCCTCTCGTTCTCTGTCTTCAAACTAGGCCTACTGATTTTGGCATTTTAAGCAAAAATACAAGTTTTATACGTTATTCTGATTTGGTATAAATTTTATAGCAAAAGCGCTCATATAAGTAGATTTTTGATGCTTTTCTTAACGTCAGAGACCTGTATTTTTGGATAACTAAAAATACATTATTGCTAAAACTAATCACATATGTTATTTCAAGCATTTGCGAATGAAATAAAATGATTTATTAAGACTTCCGCCCTTATTCTATGTTTTTTTTGTAAAAATGCGCGTACATAGCAACACACTTTAAAAGCCGCTTATAAGAGAGCGCACCACCAATGATTGCGCCATTGATAACACAGGGAAATACGCATCGTTTGGATGGCGTTTTGTCACTGCAAAAACGTAATAAAGATAAAAAGTTTGGTATCAAATTAAAGCTTATCACTTGTAGAATATTATTCTTTAACAGAATATATTGGTGACCATCTACTTTTTTTTGCTATTTGGCCGCAAAGAAAAAACGTGCAAATTTAACCCTAAAAATCACTCAATTTTTGAAACCGGACGTTGTTCAAATTCGCGCCAAAACTTCACCTCTGAAATAAAATATTGGGATTTTTTCTCAGATTCCTTCATGTAGACACTTGTCGGAAGCAAATGAGCTGAAAAAGTGCAAATTTTGACATTATCTTTAGAAAATAAAGCCGCAACAAGCTGAAATAAGCGGTGGACTATTTTAACCGAATTTCACTGGTACATAAATCGTGGAGTGATTTGGTGGTGCGCCCTCTTATAAACGTCAATAGTTATCAAAATCCAATTTTTTACATTTTTAAGTAAACTAGAGACAGTTTCTAGTCATTTCCCAAGATTTCATATCTCTACGACTTTCCGTTCGGAAGAAATGGTGCTCTAAATATCAGTTCCGAATCACCAAAAGACCCAAATTTCAACGTGTTTATCAGCATGCAGAAGTTTGAAGAGGTTGGATATAAAATTGAATGTTTTATGCAAAAGATACTCTTTAATTTTAATTTTTTAATTGTGAAAAGTACTTTATGTGTGTACAAATATTTTTAATACCTTAAATATAGGCCTATTTACATAATTGAGTCAAATTACCCCCCCTCGTTCTCTGTCTTCAAACTAGGCCTACTGATTTTGGCATTTTAAGCAAAAATACAAGTTTTATACGTTATTCTGATTTGGTATAAATTTTATAGCAAAAGCGCTCATATAAGTAGATTTTTGATGCTTTTCTTAACGTCAGAGACCTGTATTTTTGGATAACTAAAAATACATTATTGCTAAAACTAATCACATATGTTATTTCAAGCATTTGCGAATGAAATAAAATGATTTATTAAGACTTCCGCCCTTATTCTATGTTTTTTTGTAATAATGCGCGTACATAGCAACACACTTTAAAAGCCGCTTATAAGAGAGCGCACCACCCATGATTGCGCCATTGTATAACACAGGAAAATACGCTCGTTTGGATGGCGTTTTGTCACTGCAAAAACGTAATAAAGATAAAAAGTTTGGTATCAAATTAAAGCTTATCACTTGTAGAATATTATTCTTTAACAGAATATATTGGTGACCATCTACTTTTTTTTTTGCTATTTGGCCGCAAAGAAAAAACGTGCAAATTTAACTCTATAAAATCACTCAATTTTTGAAACCGGACGTTGTTCAAATTCGCGCCAAAACTTCACCTCTGAAATAAAATATTGGGATTTTTTCTCAGATTCCTTCATGTAGACACTTGTCGGAAGCAAATGAGCTGAAAAAGTGCAAATTTTGACATTATCTTTAGAAAATAAAGCCGCAACAAGCTGAAATAAGCGGTGGACTATTTTAACCGAATTTCACTGGTACATAAATCGTGGAGTGATTTGGTGGTGCGCCCTCTTATAAACGTCAATAGTTATCAAAATCCAATTTTTACATTTTTAAGTAAACTAGAGACAGTTTCTAGTCATTTCCCAAGATTTCATCTCTCTACGACTTTCCGTTCGGAAGAAATGGTGCTCTAAATATCAGTTCCGAATCACCAAAAGACCCAAATTTCAACGTGTTTATCAGCATGCAGAAGTTTGAAGAGGTTGGATATAAAATTGAATGTTTTATGCAAAAAGATACTCTTTAATTTTAATTTTTTAATTGTGAAAAGTACTTTATGTGTGTACAAATATTTTTAATACCTTAAATATAGGCCTATTTACATAATTGAGTCAAATTACCCCCCTCTCGTTCTCTGTCTTCAAACTAGGCCTACTGATTTTGGCATTTTAAGCAAAAATACAAGTTTTATACGTTATTCTGATTTGGTATAAATTTTATAGCAAAAGCGCTCATATAAGTAGATTTTTGATGCTTTTCTTAACGTCAGAGACCTGTATTTTTGGATAACTAAAAATACATTATTGCTAAAACTAATCACATATGTTATTTCAAGCATTTGCGAATGAAATAAAATGATTTATTAAGACTTCCGCCCTTATTCTATGTTTTTTTGTAAAAATGCGCGTACATAGCAACACACTTTAAAAGCCGCTTATAAGAGAGCGCACCACCAATGATTGCGCCATTGGATAACACAGAGAAATACGCACGTTTGGATGGCGTTTTGTCACTGCAAAAACGTAATAAAGATAAAAAGTTTGGTATCAAATTAAAGCTTATCACTTGTAGAATATTATTCTTTTAACAGAATATATTGGTGACCATCTACTTTTTTTGCTATTTGGCCGCAAAGAAAAAACGTGCAAATTTAACCCTAAAAAAACACTCAATTTTTGAAACCGGACGTTGTTCAAATTCGCGCCAAAACTTCACCTCTGAAATAAAATATTGGGATTTTTCTCAGATTCCTTCATGTAGACACTTGTCGGAAGCAAATGAGCTGAAAAAGTGCAAATTTTGACATTATCTTTAGAAAATAAAGCCGCAACAAGCTGAAATAAGCGGTGGACTATTTTAACCGAATTTCACTGGTACATAAATCGTGGAGTGATTTGGTGGTGCGCCCTCTTATAAACGTCAATAGTTATCAAAATCCAATTTTTACATTTTTAAGTAAACTAGAGACAGTTTCTAGTCATTTCCCAAGATTTCATCCTCTACGACTTTCCGTTCGGAAGAAATGGTGCTCTAAATATCAGTTCCGAATCACCAAAAGACCCAAATTTCAACGTGTTTATCAGCATGCAGAAGTTTGAAGAGGTTGGATATAAAATTGAATGTTTTATGCAAAAAGATACTCTTTAATTTTAATTTTTTTTAATTGTGAAAAGTACTTTATGTGTGTACAAATATTTTTAATACCTTAAATATAGGCCTATTTACATAATTGAGTCAAATTACCCCCCCTCTCGTTCTCTGTCTTCAAACTAGGCCTACTGATTTTGGCATTTTAAGCAAAAATACAAGTTTTATACGTTATTCTGATTTGGTATAAATTTTATAGCAAAAGCGCTCATATAAGTAGATTTTTGATGCTTTTCTTAACGTCAGAGACCTGTATTTTTTTATAACTAAAAATACATTATTGCTAAAACTAATCACATATGTTATTTCAAGCATTTGCGAATGAAATAAAATGATTTATTAAGACTTCCGCCCTTATTCTATGTTTTTTTGTAAAATGCGCGTACATAGCAACACACTTTAAAAGCCGCTTATAAGAGAGCGCACCACCAATGATTGCGCCATTGATAACACAGGGAAATACGCACGTTTGGATGGCGTTTTGTCACTGCAAAAACGTAATAAAGATAAAAAGTTTGGTATCAAATTAAAGCTTATCACTTGTAGAATATTATTCTTTTAACAGAATATATTGGTGACCATCTACTTTTTTTGCTATTTGGCCGCAAAGAAAAAACGTGCAAATTTAACCCTAAAAATCACTCAATTTTTGAAACCGGACGTTGTTCAAATTCGCGCCAAAACTTCACCTCTGAAATAAAATATTGGGATTTTTTCTCAGATTCCTTCATGTAGACACTTGTCGGAAGCAAATGAGCTGAAAAAGTGCAAATTTTGACATTATCTTTAGAAAATAAAGCCGCAACAAGCTGAAATAAGCGGTGGACTATTTTAACCGAATTTCACTGGTACATAAATCGTGGAGTGATTTGGTGGTGCGCCCTCTTATAAACGTCAATAGTTATCAAAATCCAATTTTTTACATTTTTAAGTAAACTAGAGACAGTTTCTAGTCATTTCCCAAGATTTCATCCTCTACGACTTTCCGTTCGGAAGAAATGGTGCTCTAAATATCAGTTCCGAATCACCAAAAGACCCAAATTTCAACGTGTTTATCAGCATGCAGAAGTTTGAAGAGGTTGGATATAAAATTGAATGTTTTATGCAAAAAGATACTCTTTAATTTTAATTTTTTAATTGTGAAAAGTACTTTATGTGTGTACAAATATTTTTAATACCTTAAATATAGGCCTATTTACATAATTGAGTCAAATTACTCCCCCCCTCTCGTTCTCTGTCTTCAAACTAGGCCTACTGATTTTGGCATTTTAAGCAAAAATACAAGTTTTATACGTTATTCTGATTTGGTATAAATTTTATAGCAAAAGCGCTCATATAAGTAGATTTTTGATGCTTTTCTTAACGTCAGAGACCTGTATTTTTGGATAACTGAGTATACGTTATTGCTAAAACTAATCACATATGTTATTTCAAGCATTTGCGAATGAAATAAAATGATTTATTAAGACTTCCGCCCTTATTCTATGTTTTTTTTGTAAAATGCGCGTACATAGCATAGCAACACACTTTAAAAGCCGCTTATAAGAGAGCGCACCACCAATGATTGCGCCATTGGATAACACAGGGAAATACGCACGTTTGGATGGCGTTTTGTCACTGCAAAAACGTAATAAAGATAAAAAGTTTGGTATCAAATTAAAGCTTATCACTTGTAGAATATTATTCTTTTAACAGAATATATTGGTGACCATCTACTTTTTTTGCTATTTGGCCGCAAAGAAAAAACGTGCAAATTTAACACTAAAAATCACTCAATTTTTGAAACCGGACGTTGTTCAAATTCGCGCCAAAACTTCACCTCTGAAATAAAATATTGGGATTTTTTCTCAGATTCCTTCATGTAGACACTTGTCGGAAGCAAATGAGCTGAAAAAGTGCAAATTTTGACATTATCTTTAGAAAATAAAGCCGCAACAAGCTGAAATAAGCGGTGGACTATTTTAACCGAATTTCACTGGTACATAAATCGTGGAGTGATTTGGTGGTGCGCCCTCTTATAAACGTCAATAGTTATCAAAATCCAATTTTTACATTTTTAAGTAAACTAGAGACAGTTTCTAGTCATTTCCCAAGATTTTATCCCTATACGACTTTCCGTTCGGAAGAAATGGTGCTCTAAATATCAGTTCCGAATCACCAAAAGACCCAAATTTCAACGTGTTTATCAGCATGCAGAAGTTTGAAGAGGTTGGATATAAAATTGAATGTTTTATGCAAAAAGATACTCTTTAATTTTAATTTTTTTAATTGTGAAAAGTACTTTATGTGTGTACAAATATTTTTAATACCTTAAATATAGGCCTATTTACATAATTGAGTCAAATTACCCCCCTCTCTCGTTCTCTGTCTTCAAACTAGGCCTACTGATTTTGGCATTTTAAGCAAAAATACAAGTTTTATACGTTATTCTGATTTGGTATAAATTTTATAGCAAAAGCGCTCATATAAGTAGATTTTTGATGCTTTTCTTAACGTCAGAGACCTGTATTTTTGTTTAACTAAAATACATTATTGCTAAAACTAATCACATATGTTATTTCAAGCATTTGCGAATGAAATAAAATGATTTATTAAGACTTCCGCCCTTATTCTATGTTTTTTTTGTTAATATGCGCGTACATAGCAACACACTTTAAAAGCCGCTTATAAGAGAGCGCACCACCAATGATTGCGCCATTGATAACACAGGAAATACGCACGTTTGGATGGCGTTTTGTCACTGCAAAAACGTAATAAAGATAAAAAGTTTGGTATCAAATTAAAGCTTATCACTTGTAGAATATTATTCTTTTAACAGAATATATTGGTGACCATCTACTTTTTTTTGCTATTTGGCCGCAAAGAAAAAACGTGCAAATTTAACCCTAAAAAATCACTCAATTTTTGAAACCGGACGTTGTTCAAATTCGCGCCAAAACTTCACCTCTGAAATAAAATATTGGGATTTTTTCTCAGATTCCTTCATGTAGACACTTGTCGGAAGCAAATGAGCTGAAAAAGTGCAAATTTTGACATTATCTTTAGAAAATAAAGCCGCAACAAGCTGAAATAAGCGGTGGACTATTTTAACCGAATTTCACTGGTACATAAATCGTGGAGTGATTTGGTGGTGCGCCCTCTTATAAACGTCAATAGTTATCAAAATCCAATTTTTACATTTTTAAGTAAACTAGAGACAGTTTCTAGTCATTTCCCAAGATTTCATCCTCTACGACTTTCCGTTCGGAAGAAATGGTGCTCTAAATATCAGTTCCGAATCACCAAAACACCCAAATGTCCCAGTGATTATCAGCATGCAGAAGTTTGAAGAGGTTGGATATAAAATTGAATGTTTTATGCAAAAGATACTCTTTAATTTTAATTTTTTAATTGTGAAAAGTACTTTATGTGTGTACAAATATTTTTAATACCTTAAATATAGGCCTATTTACATAATTGAGTCAAATTACCCCCCCTCTCGTTCTCTGTCTTCAAACTAGGCCTACTGATTTTGGCATTTTTAGCAAAAATACAAGTTTTATACGTTATTCTGATTTGGTATAAATTTTATAGCAAAAGCGCTCATATAAGTAGATTTTTGATGCTTTTCTTAACGTCAGAGACCTGTATTTTTGGATAACTAAAAATACATTATTGCTAAAACTAATCACATATGTTATTTCAAGCATTTGCGAATGAAATAAAATGATTTATTAAGACTTCCGCCCTTATTCTATGTTTTTTTGTAAAATGCGCGTACATAGCAACACACTTTAAAAGCCGCTTATAAGAGAGCGCACCACCAATGATTGCGCCATTGGATAACACAGGGAAATACGCACGTTTGGATGGCGTTTTGTCACTGCAAAAACGTAATAAAGATAAAAAGTTTGGTATCAAATTAAAGCTTATCACTTGTAGAATATTATTCTTTTAACAGAATATATTGGTGACCATCTACTTTTTTTGCTATTTGGCCGCAAAGAAAAAACGTGCAAATTTAACCCTAAAAATCACTCAATTTTTGAAACCGGACGTTGTTCAAATTCGCGCCAAAACTTCACCTCTGAAATAAAATATTGGGATTTTTTCTCAGATTCCTTCATGTAGACACTTGTCGGAAGCAAATGAGCTGAAAAAGTGCAAATTTTGACATTATCTTTAGAAAATAAAGCCGCAACAAGCTGAAATAAGCGGTGGACTATTTTAACCGAATTTCACTGGTACATAAATCGGGGAGTGATTTGGTGGTGCGCCCTCTTATAAACGTCAATAGTTATCAAAATCCAATTTTTACATTTTAAGTAAACTAGAGACAGTTTCTAGTCATTTCCCAAGATTTCATCCTCTACGACTTTCCGTTCGGAAGAAATGGTGCTCTAAATATCAGTTCCGAATCACCAAAAGACCCAAATTTCAACGTGTTTATCAGCATGCAGAAGTTTGAAGAGGTTGGATATAAAATTGAATGTTTTATGCAAAAAGATACTCTTTAATTTTAATTTTTTAATTGTGAAAAGTACTTTATGTGTGTACAAATATTTTTAATACCTTAAATATAGGCCTATTTACATAATTGAGTCAAATTACCCCCCCTCTCGTTCTCTGTCTTCAAACTAGGCCTACTGATTTTGGCATTTTAAGCAAAAATACAAGTTTTATACGTTATTCTGATTTGGTATAAATTTTATAGCAAAAGCGCTCATATAAGTAGATTTTTGATGCTTTTCTTAACGTCAGAGACCTGTATTTTGGATAACTAAAATACATTATTGCTAAAACTAATCACATATGTTATTTCAAGCATTTGCGAATGAAATAAAATGATTTATTAAGACTTCCGCCCTTATTCTATGTTTTTTTGTAAAAATGCGCGTACATAGCAACACACTTTAAAAGCCGCTTATAAGAGAGCGCACCACCAATGATTGCGCCATTGGATAACACAGGAAATACGCACGTTTGGATGGCGTTTTGTCACTGCAAAAACGTAATAAAGATAAAAAGTTTGGTATCAAATTAAAGCTTATCACTTGTAGAATATTATTCTTTTAACAGAATATATTGGTGACCATCTACTTTTTTTGCTATTTGGCCGCAAAGAAAAAACGTGCAAATTTAACCCTAAAAATCACTCAATTTTTGAAACCGGACGTTGTTCAAATTCGCGCCAAAACTTCACCTCTGAAATAAAATATTGGGATTTTTTCTCAGATTCCTTCATGTAGACACTTGTCGGAAGCAAATGAGCTGAAAAAGTGCAAATTTTGACATTATCTTTAGAAAATAAAGCCGCAACAAGCTGAAATAAGCGGTGGACTATTTTAACCGAATTTCACTGGTACATAAATCGTGGAGTGATTTGGTGGTGCGCCCTCTTATAAACGTCAATAGTTATCAAAATCCAATTTTTACATTTTTAAGTAAACTAGAGACAGTTTCTAGTCATTTCCCAAGATTTCATCCCTCTACGACTTTCCGTTCGGAAGAAATGGTGCTCTAAATATCAGTTCCGAATCACCAAAAGACCCAAATTTCAACGTGTTTATCAGCATGCAGAAGTTTGAAGAGGTTGGATATAAAATTGAATGTTTTATGCAAAAAGATACTCTTTAATTTTAATTTTTTAATTGTGAAAAGTACTTTATGTGTGTACAAATATTTTTAATACCTTAAATATAGGCCTATTTACATAATTGAGTCAAATTACCCCCCCTCTCGTTCTCTGTCTTCAAACTAGGCCTACTGATTTTGGCATTTTAAGCAAAAATACAAGTTTTATACGTTATTCTGATTTGGTATAAATTTTATAGCAAAAGCGCTCATATAAGTAGATTTTTGATGCTTTTCTTAACGTCAGAGACCTGTATTTTTGGATAACTAAAATACATTATTGCTAAAACTAATCACATATGTTATTTCAAGCATTTGCGAATGAAATAAAATGATTTATTAAGACTTCCGCCCTTATTCTATGTTTTTTTGTAAAAATGCGCGTACATAGCAACACACTTTAAAAGCCGCTTATAAGAGAGCGCACCACCAATGATTGCGCCATTGGATAACACAGGGAAATACGCACGTTTGGATGGCGTTTTGTCACTGCAAAAACGTAATAAAGATAAAAAGTTTGGTATCAAATTAAAGCTTATCACTTGTAGAATATTATTCTTTTAACAGAATATATTGGTGACCATCTACTTTTTTTTGCTATTTGGCCGCAAAGAAAAAACGTGCAAATTTAACCCTAAAAATCACTCAATTTTTGAAACCGGACGTTGTTCAAATTCGCGCCAAAACTTCACCTCTGAAATAAAATATTGGGATTTTTTCTCAGATTCCTTCATGTAGACACTTGTCGGAAGCAAATGAGCTGAAAAAGTGCAAATTTTGACATTATCTTTAGAAAATAAAGCCGCAACAAGCTGAAATAAGCGGTGGACTATTTTAACCGAATTTCACTGGTACATAAATCGTGGAGTGATTTGGTGGTGCGCCCTCTTATAAACGTCAATAGTTATCAAAATCCAATTTTTTACATTGTTAAGTAAACTAGAGACAGTTTCTAGTCATTTCCCAAGATTTCATCCTCTACGACTTTCCGTTCGGAAGAAATGGTGCTCTAAATATCAGTTCCGAATCACCAAAAGACCCAAATTTCAACGTGTTTATCAGCATGCAGAAGTTTGAAGAGGTTGGATATAAAATTGAATGTTTTATGCAAAAAGATACTCTTTAATTTTAATTTTTTAATTGTGAAAAGTACTTTATGTGTGTACAAATATTTTTAATACCTTAAATATAGGCCTATTTACATAATTGAGTCAAATTACCCCCCCTCTCGTTCTCTGTCTTCAAACTAGGCCTACTGATTTTGGCATTTTAAGCAAAAATACAAGTTTTATACGTTATTCTGATTTGGTATAAATTTTATAGCAAAAGCGCTCATATAAGTAGATTTTTGATGCTTTTCTTAACGTCAGAGACCTGTATTTTTGGATAACTAAAAATACATTATTGCTAAAACTAATCACATATGTTATTTCAAGCATTTGCGAATGAAATAAAATGATTTATTAAGACTTCCGCCCTTATTCTATGTTTTTTTTGTAAAAATGCGCGTACATAGCAACACACTTTAAAAGCCGCTTATAAGAGAGCGCACCACCAATGATTGCGCCATTGGATAACACAGGGAAATACGCACGTTTGGATGGCGTTTTGTCACTGCAAAAACGTAATAAAGATAAAAGTTTGGTATCAAATTAAAGCTTATCACTTGTAGAATATTATTCTTTTAACAGAATATATTGGTGACCATCTACTTTTTTTTGCTATTTGGCCGCAAAGAAAAAACGTGCAAATTTAACCCTAAAAAATCACTCAATTTTTGAAACCGGACGTTGTTCAAATTCGCGCCAAAACTTCACCTCTGAAATAAAATATTGGGATTTTTTCTCAGATTCCTTCATGTAGACACTTGTCGGAAGCAAATGAGCTGAAAAAGTGCAAATTTTGACATTATCTTTAGAAAATAAAGCCGCAACAAGCTGAAATAAGCGGTGGACTATTTTAACCGAATTTCACTGGTACATAAATCGTGGAGTGATTTGGTGGTGCGCCCTCTTATAAACGTCAATAGTTATCAAAATCCAATTTTTACATTTTTAAGTAAACTAGAGACAGTTTCTAGTCATTTCCCAAGATTTCATCCCTCTACGACTTTCCGTTCGGAAGAAATGGTGCTCTAAATATCAGTTCCGAATCACCAAAAGACCCAAATTTCAACGTGTTTATCAGCATGCAGAAGTTTGAAGAGGTTGGATATAAAATTGAATGTTTTATGCAAAAAGATACTCTTTAATTTTAATTTTTTAATTGTGAAAAGTACTTTATGTGTGTACAAATATTTTTAATACCTTAAATATAGGCCTATTTACATAATTGAGTCAAATTACCCCCCCCTCTCGTTCTCTGTCTTCAAACTAGGCCTACTGATTTTGGCATTTTAAGCAAAAATACAAGTTTTATACGTTATTCTGATTTGGTATAAATTTTATAGCAAAAGCGCTCATATAAGTAGATTTTTGATGCTTTTCTTAACGTCAGAGACCTGTATTTTGGATAACTAAAAATACATTATTGCTAAAACTAATCACATATGTTATTTCAAGCATTTGCGAATGAAATAAAATGATTTATTAAGACTTCCGCCCTTATTCTATGTTTTTTTGTAAAATGCGCGTACATAGCAACACACTTTAAAAGCCGCTTATAAGAGAGCGCACCACCAATGATTGCGCCATTGGATAACACAGGGAAATACGCACGTTTGGATGGCGTTTTGTCACTGCAAAAACGTAATAAAGATAAAAAGTTTGGTATCAAATTAAAGCTTATCACTTGTAGAATATTATTCTTTTAACAGAATATATTGGTGACCATCTACTTTTTTTGCTATTTGGCCGCAAAGAAAAAACGTGCAAATTTAACCCTAAAAAATCACTCAATTTTTGAAACCGGACGTTGTTCAAATTCGCGCCAAAACTTCACCTCTGAAATAAAATATTGGGATTTTTTCTCAGATTCCTTCATGTAGACACTTGTCGGAAGCAAATGAGCTGAAAAAGTGCAAATTTTGACATTATCTTTAGAAAATAAAGCCGCAACAAGCTGAAATAAGCGGTGGACTATTTTAACCGAATTTCACTGGTACATAAATCGTGGAGTGATTTGGTGGTGCGCCCTCTTATAAACGTCAATAGTTATCAAAATCCAATTTTTACATTTTAAGTAAACTAGAGACAGTTTCTAGTCATTTCCCAAGATTTCATCCCTCTACGACTTTCCGTTCGGAAGAAATGGTGCTCTAAATATCAGTTCCGAATCACCAAAAGACCCAAATTTCAACGTGTTTATCAGCATGCAGAAGTTTGAAGAGGTTGGATATAAAATTGAATGTTTTATGCAAAAAGATACTCTTTAATTTTAATTTTTTAATTGTGAAAAGTACTTTATGTGTGTACAAATATTTTAATACCTTAAATATAGGCCTATTTACATAATTGAGTCAAATTACCCCCCTCTCGTTCTCTGTCTTCAAACTAGGCCTACTGATTTTGGCATTTTAAGCAAAAATACAAGTTTTATACGTTATTCTGATTTGGTATAAATTTTATAGCAAAAGCGCTCATATAAGTAGATTTTTGATGCTTTTCTTAACGTCAGAGACCTGTATTTTTGGATAACTAAAAATACATTATTGCTAAAACTAATCACATATGTTATTTCAAGCATTTGCGAATGAAATAAAATGATTTATTAAGACTTCCGCCCTTATTCTATGTTTTTTTTTGTAAAAATGCGCTGTTTCCTTTTCCATCAGCTAATGATTGAAAAAGGTCGTCATTTTAATATTAAGCCTGAAGATAGGATTTGTAAGTTATGTGATAGTAAAGATGTTGAAGATGAGTTTCACTTTGTTATGAAGTGTTCTTTTTACAATGACTTGCGGATACGATTGCTTGATAATTTTAGAAGCATCTATGACTTTGACAGTCTATCTGATAGAGATATCTTTATTATGAAGCTCTATGATACCATCCATCAAGTTATTCAGTTTGTAAACTCATCTTTTGATAAACGTATTAACTATTATGCATCATTTTGTTGTAGTTTATAACTATATTGTTTATTTTTACCTATTTCTATATGTTTCAATGTATTTGATCATATCTTAATATTGTAAGATGCCTATATTGAATCCTTCCTTTGGTTCCCTGCTGGTCAGTTGAAGTTGCAATAGGCTATATTTTATTAATAGTTTCTAGGTGTTTTTTTTTCTTATAAAAGGTAGGCCTAAAATGGTTTTTTGACTCATTCAATTCGCTATCAATATCTTACACACGATTCACAGTTTTCGCTACATGAACAAAGAACTTTATTTTCGCTATCTTAGGTGGTACTACTCGCCCCTTTTTGTTATTGTATTAGCGCCCCTAGCTCATTCATCCCATTCATTGATATTCATCAAGCACGAAAGGATCAAGCACGATGGCAGACGCAGTTGAAATCGAAAGTGAGTACTTTTTTGAGTTTTTCTTATTTTTCCACACAGCATTTTACTTTAAATATTGTGTTGTTTGCTAGAATAATAAATATATATTAATTTCAATAAGTGTTTGTAACTTTTTAATATATAAAAATGTAGAAATTGAGTCGTTTGTGATGGAGTGTGTGACTGTTTATGTTGTTGTGAGCGGTGAGGTGCTGAGTTCCCCATGTTTGTGTGTAATTGATTGCCACGCCCCAGCGAGCATGTATACTACGGACCCACGTGCGCTTTTAATAAGCTCAAGTGGTTTTACAAGGGCATGTCTGTCAGTCTGGGAGTGTGTGCCCTTTGTTGTCTCGTCTCGATCAAAAAAAATGTAGACAATGTTTTGTTGGCTTGCTGTCTTTGTTGTAAAATTAAACCCAAGTTGTGCTGTTTACAATTTTTTTTCTAAATAATATTTTTACAATTTGAGAGAGAACTCAAGGCATGACTTGTTCTCTTCTTCTTTTTTGCTTTTTTTTACATTTTTATATTTTAAATACAGAGTTTTACCGAAAAAAAAGAGAGACTGTCTGAGAGCTCAAATGAGTTCTTGGTGGGTTCACAAAAATGAAAACAAAACAATGTTGTCATTGTCCATGCCAATTAACATTTTTGAGTCAGCATTTCTAGGAAACAAAAATTACTCACTGTATGTGACCTAATTAGCACCCAGGACACGCTGAAGTCACTTCAGGGAGAAATAAAGACACATTTTATATAGGCCTACATTTTAATTTTCTAGATCACCCCACCAGTCCTAGCCCGAGGTACTCACACCTCCGTCACTGCGATTTCCACTGGCCTTTTAGGGCCATGATGTGTCGGGCTACTCTCTGGGCTACACCAGTCCATATATGTCATATTTCCATGCAAATATATTGGCTTCAAAGCAGCAAAAAAAGGTCATAGACATGATGGGGCTAATATAATGCAATTTTGAAGAAAGAAATCCTGCATCACACATTTTTATTGTCTTTTTACAGCTTTTTAAATTATACAAGTTTATGTTCTGTTTATGAAAGTCAAAATGGACAGTTTCCATGGAAACGGAGGCCAAATAAAAAACAATTAGTTTTGTCACTTTTGTGTCTCCTCACTTTCTGCAGTCATGTTTTTGTTTTGTTTTTCAATTTTCATATTAAATTTCTAATAAAGTAAAATGTTAATGCTGATAAACAAGTTTTAAATTTTATTTATCAGCTCACTTCCAAGTGTTTTTTTTTTTGAAAATCTATAAAAAAAATGGTTAAAAATTCCTGGAAGATGCTGAAAAGTGAAAACTGCTAGCAATGTCAATTTTATGTGAAAACTGCTGTATTTTGTCAATTTAGCAACCAAAAAAACCAGCAGAAACACCTCCCTCCCTCCTCAATTTTATATTTTCTATGTATTGTTTTTATCAACAAGCAATGAAGTTAATGAGGTAAAATGACTGGAGAAGCTCGATCATTAATAATTTTTGCCAATATTGCTAAAAATCCATGCATAAATGTTCAGGGTACTTTTATTTTGCATACTTTTGCCTTGAAACTTGGTCAAAGTGTTTCTAATACTAGTATGTTCTTATTTATTTTATAGTGAAGCCACCCCCTAATTTGCATGATTAATTAGCATTTATGCAAATTAGCTCATTAATTATGCAAATGCAATGGTTGTAACATTAAAGACTGTATGAAACATTATTTCAAAATCATATAAAAATGTAATCTGAACCAAGCAAAATCTTGAATAGGCCTACTTTCTTGTAAAAATCGTACATGGTAATTACGGTACTAAAATCTAATAAAGAACTTTCAGAAGGGTACAGAAAGACAAAGTTTTATACCCAAAGACCCAAATTTGACTTGATTTGATTTAATTTGATTCATGGATTTACATTCAACAGTTTAATCAGGCCATACAATTACAAATGTTGTTTCATTGAGCATGTTGAATGCACATAAAAGCTTTTACTTTCAATTCTGCCAAAGTTGAGTTGTTTTTACAAAGCTGAACATTTCTAGCATATTTTGTGGCAAGTGTCAAGCACTTACATTTTGGGTCAGGGTAGGATCAGGTGTCCCCCTCTGACCTTAAGATAATTGTACTTTACCTTTATCTGTCAGCATTGGAAACTGTGGTTGTGACCTCTTCAATAAAACAAGTATGTGTGATAAATGGTGGGAACAGGCAAAATTCAGTGTAAAACTAGTACAAGAAATATATCATACAATATTTTGGAAAGAAGAATATATTTGGGAAAACCAATTCAGTATTCAGAAAAATTAAATTACAGAACCCATATTACCCATTATTTTTCTTGTCTTCATTCCTGAGAATGGTCATTTTTATTTTATTTATTTATTTTAAATTTTTTATATAGGCCTAATGAACAAGCATCATTTTCAAGTCTAGGGGTTGAGGCTATCCCTCAGAATCCCACATATGAAAAGGGCCTTCTCGATTTCCCCCGACCTCAAGCACTGTTGGAAAAGACTGAAAACTACTTAAATTTACATTTGAAGAAACTCATCCTTTTATATCAACTCATAAAAATACTCTGGACTTGAACAAATCCTGGGGGAACAAAATACTAAGTAATTATGTGGCCTTTTAGGGATGGTCGTTCATAAATACTTTGGTGGGGGGGGGGCTGGGCAAAATATGGGGGGACACAAAAAGTTTGAAGTTGCACAAGGGGGGCCAAAAATTTGTGGTTACTAAAGGAGTAGGGTCAAAAAGTTTTAAACAAGAAAATACCAAAAGAACAAGAGCATACAAATTTTTTGCACGCTACACATGCACATTGTACCAATAAAGCCTTTTTTTACCCCTGATGGCCCAAAACAGTGTAAAATACATTTGTTTGCGCGCTACGCATGCTCGTTACCAATATCCCATTACAGCCTTTTTGGAAGCTCCAAGACTTTACATGTAGGCCCCTACTGTATTGTACAGTCTCTATAAGAATTTATTGGGGTGGTGCAATAATTATGTGTACCCCTGGGGTGGTGACTTTTGGCAGGTCGAAAGGGGGAGGGGCAAGTGATTTTTGGCACAGATATTTTACGCCCTAAAAAGGTGTAGGAAAACGTTAGGAACACGTTCAAATATAAAAATGCAAAATTTCCTACTCGCTGCACTCGCATATGGTCATTTTCACGGTAAAGGGTGTAACTTTTGATTTTTAGGGTCAAAATTTCAAACCACTTAAATATGTTTCTGTTTACTGTAATCATGCATAGAAGCAACTTAAATTCCAGTAAAATAGTGTTTCAAGGCTTAAACCTTTTGATTTCTGATAAAAATTTGACATTTCCATAACATTTTGGTTAAAATCTAAGAAAAATGTATTTTACATAAGCTCAGAAAATTATGACATGAAAGCTGGAATACATGTGAAATCCCATTCCAAAGTAAGTCAACAGATATAAGTTAAATTTTATACCATGTTTTGCTATGTTTGTAATTGCAATTTTGAAAATTTTTAACATCAAGGGTCATTTGCAATGGAAATTTCCCAACCTTAAACATATTTTTTAAGTTTTAATTGGGTTCCTAAAATAATTTAAATGTCTAACTTCATGTACAAATACTACTTGATGAAAGGAACCTCCCAGCCAAGTTTCACAGAAATTGGAGTTATTTTTAGAATTGGCAATTCAAGCGATTTGTGTTTCGGAGGCTTCAGTTAACAACACAGGTGATCATAAAAGTAAAATATTTGGCTAACTACTACAAGTTGACATGAAAAAATAGGTAAAAAATATCACAATTACCAATTTTCATGCTTTGCTTCTAAGTATTGAATTTCAGTTGTGACAAAAATTAAATTATCACAGCAAGTCATTTTTTTTGTTTCTTATGCTTCATGTTTACAATGGTTAAACATGGCAGAAGTAGTTTTTTGAAAACAACACTGTTGGGATCATCTAAGCTGTTATTTTCTTGTGTGTATTGAATCAATGATTCTATGCGGCAGATATTGCAGATTTATAACATGATAATTTTTTTCACCCATTTGTTAAGTATGGTGTTATTTGCATGTGAAGCCTCCGAAACGGGCTTTCTTGGATATCAGTATATTTTTCAAGCATTAACCATAATATCAATTTTTTTTTAAATTTATGACATTCTGCACATATCATGCAACAATTACAATGCAGATATCAATATGGAACATACCAATTTAGATATGCATAGATGATAATTAAGTTTACTGTTGTTTCGGAGGCTTCATTTGTTTCGGAGGCTTCAATTGTTAACGGAAAGTTTGTATTGGGTCCCATTTTCAAACGGTGATATATATCTCCATGATTTAAAAACAAGTGACTTGAGGATCTACTTTGCTACATTTTGATAAATAGATTGGATGAGCTCTTTTATTTATATTTGCCCAAGCTTGCTGAACAGTTTGTTTCGAAAAAATCAAAAAAGTTAACGGAAAATCGGCTCTTTGAAGTCAAGATTTTATAAAAATTTTAAAAGCTTGCAAATCAACTAATTTTTGTTACCCATTTCAAGTTAAGATATCAACTGTTATGAATCAAGAAGAAGTGAAGAAATAACCAAGAATTATGAACCAAAGCTATACCCACAAAGTTTGTTAACAATTGTTAACGGAAAATGAAGCCTCGAAACGACAAATATCAAGTCCGGTTCTCAAAAATACAGGGCTGTTCACAATTAAATCTAATGTGGCAGTGTTTACTGAACATATGACCGTACATTTCAGGATAAGAAAAATTATCCATGAACTAACTGAAGAAAACACAGGGTTTTACAAAAATGTTACTGTTTTTTACAGTTTTTCAAAATGGCAATATTAGGTACATTTAAGCCTGCTAAAACTGAACGCAGTAACTCCCGAAGATGATTATGCTACCCAAGGTAGCTGCTAACTAGATGACTTATGTGGCCAAAAAATCATGGAATTCTGTGGCTTTATTAGAAAACTACGGATCAAAATGTTAAAAATCCAAAGTTACACCCTTTACCGTGAAAATGACCATATATGATACGACAATTTTAAGGTTATAAATTCAGGTTCCCAAAAATTTTGCATGGGGGGCAAAGATTTTTGGCACATCAAAAGGGGGGCAAAGATTTTTGGCACAACCAAAGGGGGGGGGCAAGCAATTTGTGACAGACCATTTTGAAAATTCACCACCCCGGGGTACACATAAATTTTATTGCACCACCCCAAAAAGGGTATATGTGATGCGATCAAGCAAAATGAAGCAAATTTTGCTTGATCGCATCACATATGTATATATCCCACCGATAATACCGGGTCAAAATGATGCAAATCATGCAACCGTTAATTTTTTCTTGTCTTTGCCCCGAAATATTTATGTATACTACAAACCTGATGTCTAATTGTGTTTGTTACTGCACAAATGAAGTACCGTACCGTAAGTTGTTTTTTAACCTCTTGGAAATGGGGGGGGGGTCAAAAAGTTTTGTATGTCTAAAGAGGGGGGTCAAAAAGTTTCAGGTTATCTGGAGGAGGTCAAAAAAGCCCCCCACCAAAGTATTTATGAACAGTCCCTTAGGCTATAAATATTGTGTGTGGGTGGGTCACTGGGGCCTGGTGTTTTTTTGTGCCTGGGTTTGTGTAAAAATATTTATTTGTTTAGATATTTTGCTTGTATAAATTTTCTCTTCTTCTGCCAAGGCAAGGCTCATCTAAATTCTGTGTAGATCCCTGATATATGATCAGTGTCACAAAGAGGCATGGTTTTATGACCAACCATATTAAAATGAATCCATCATTTTGTCACTCAGTGACTAATATTTGGGAGGCAAAAGAAGTGACTAATAGCACTCTACCATCTGGGTTTGATGACTGATGAAAATATAGTGATCCAATGCATTTGAGAATCCCAAATTGTATCTTTATGATCATTTTGATCTATTGGAAATATTAGCTGTATATGAGCAAAGTGATTTACATAAAGAATAGATTCCTATATGTAGTTTTCACTGATCACATTTGTCCCCTTTTAATTTAGAGCCCAACAAATGACAGAGAGGGTAAAACACAAAACGAAGAAAATTGCTATTTTATTCCAGTATGTACTAGCCCTACTACAGGGCCTTATTTTCTTTTTTTTACATACTATATACTCCGAGACATCATGCTATAAACTGAGAACTGCTAAAAACCCAGTGATAGCTCACAACCCACTAACCGCTGTCCTTATTTCTCGGGGACAGCGGTTAGTGGGTTAAGCAGTTCTCGGGGTATAGCGTGTCTGTTAGTGGGTTAAGCAGTTCTCGGGGTATAGCGTGTCTCTGAGTATAGCATGTAAAAAAAATTAAAAAAATAAGGCCCTGTAGTAGGGCTAGTATGTACTAGCTCACCAATTTCATGTAGTAAGTACTGTTCAGCTGAGCTTCACACAGCTGGGACATGTACAAGTAAGACATAAGACAAATAGCAATATCCACACAGTTTCAATTTCGTGATCCACAGCCTCATCCCCCCGCTCATCCCCCACTTTTCTCAAAAAAAGTTGAGATTTTTATAGCAAAAATATCGCCAAATTTGAATTTCGTTCTGGTATACCAGAACAAAATTACAACAGTGGCCTATGGAGCAGTGTAATACACATAATCTTTTATAAATTTGCAAACGCAAAATCGGAATCAACTGAAATTTTGGGAATAAGCTTTTTTCGTGGATATCTACTGAAAAATGTCATAAAAAGAGGATGCTACGATCACGAAATCCTCCTTTAAAGCCTTAATGTACAATTTTTTTCAGAATATACCTTTATTTTTTTCAAAACCGATTTTTTGACATATTTGTAATACTTAGGGCTTTCCAACTTACATCTATGAGCAAACTGTGAAATTTGCCCTATTTGTTGTAAGACAGGATGATTTTCTGTTGGTCCGACATATTATCATAATTTTCAGATTATGATAATATGTCAGAACGATCGCAAATCAACGATTGCATATTAACTATTTTATCATTAGAGTGCTAGGCGCTTTCGGGGTGCTGGCGACAGGTCCCAAAACTGTGTGCCAGGGTACTGGTGTGGAACCAAAACAACAGTGGGAATCGCTGGTTAAATCCCCAAAAATATTTTTCTTTCCCCCTAGTCCCCTCCCACTTTTGAGGCAAAACCCCCAAATTACGTAAATTTCCACTTTTTGCAGCAATTTTGGGCAAAATCGGCCCCACCCCCCAATGCACATCCCACCCCCGAAAAAAATCCCTGGTGCCACCACTGCATGTATATGTAATAAATATTTTTGTGTGGTTAAAATTTGTGGCTGCCTGCATGAATGACTGCAAAAAGTGCAAAAATGAAACCCACGCTATACAGTTAGGCCTTTTCCAGCTGCATGTATAGTGTAGTCTGGGCCTATAATACTCGATCAACACAGTACCGCAAAAATAACTTCCTGAAATATCCTGAAAGTTTAATGTTACAGATTCATGTTCCGGCCCATAATAATTATGATGATATTTTGCAACTCTCCGAGTAGCTAGAGATACAAGTAGGCGCCTACATATAATAGTAATACTGATCATCTGAGTCTGTTTAGTACCGTACATTGTTTGTTTAATTTTGGAAGTTCCTGAAAAGGGGTTTTTTTTTCAAATTTTTTGCATTCTGAAGATGTAAATAAATGTATTTTAGAGCTTGTGTTCAACATTTTCACTGTTAGTTGATTCATTTTTCACCGAAATTGTCTGATTTTTCATATTTTGAGCCTTAATTAATACAAACAGTAGAGTTTGCTAGCAATTTAAAAACAGGAAAGAAAGAAATCCCGACTGACTGACCCAATTGTTAAAATTCATTTGAGGGCAAGCAAACTATTTTTTTTCTTGGCCTAATAAAAGTACATCAATTAGGGGAAATCCCTGGGGAAATATACATTTTTAGATGGGCCATTACTTCTACTTTGATAAGGTTGTTTTTGTTTAGAGGTGCTATGGTTACGATGTTACTTATTTTTAAGCAGTTGCTACTTTTTTTGACAACTTTTTCATACATATTTGCTTGCCCCTACTGAAATTTAGTTGACATTTTTGGAAAGATTGGACATTTTTCTTTTTAAATTTAGTGTAAATTATGAGTGTTTCAATGCAAATGATGCATGATCCTTGAAATTTACTGACAAAACACAAGTCCACTTCATGACACCAACATGACCATAAAGAAAACATGGAAAATCAAAATCACCGTTTCAAAGTGGAGAATACTTGTTATAGTTTCATGCATCTATACCATGCAGTTTGAATTTGAGAACCTTTCTAGTGGAGAACTCAAAAGCTTTTCAAACAGCCTTGTTGTAAATAGCTCAAGCAGGGTGATTTTTCCGCCAGAGGCTGTGGTTTGAGTAAATCGAGCAGTTTGGCACGTTTTAGGTTGGTAGGAATATTTAGGGATGAGATCAAAATGTCATGGGAACTCTTTGAAATACAAACTGTGAAAGTGATATTTTTACATAACATTAATGTTCATGCATGCTTTTATACTTGCCTTTTGCCTATTAGCTAGTGTGAAAATAAAAACATACACAATTATGTTTCAGTTATATCACAGATCCTGGAGAAAAATTCTAGTACAATTAAGCAGGTTTTTAAAGTACATCACTCCCATCTCATCTGTGAATTAAATAATAAATCTTGAAATTGAATATTTTATGAACATGAAAAATTTTACTGATTAAACATTTTAAAAGTTTATCTTATTTATTTTAAATTATAATATATATATTTATTTATTTATTTATTTATTTATTTATTTATTCAATCAATACATTCATTCATAGACCAATTTGCATGATATCTAGATTTGATAAAAATGATATGGTGCATAATTTGATTGAAGTTCAATTTCTACATTTATTGTTTTTCGATTTGGGGTCTGAAAAGGGGGGTCTTAACAGCCCTGCATATGCGTCACCTCCAAAGTGGGAGTGCCCCCGCACCAAAACAAGACACAATAATTTCATTGGGTGCCTTATGCCTTAGCCTTGGTGCCTCCACAAATGTGTAAATTAAAACTTCTTTAGCATGTATAAATGTGATTGCCTTTCCCTAGCATGGAATAAATTGTGAATGGTTGCCCTCACAAAAGCACCTATCAAACTTTTTGCCCTGGAATACTTTGTTCAGAACATGTACTTTCTGGATGATTTAAAACAATTTGGCCCACAAGTATTATCATACAAATTCAGTAAGTAAAATGGGCCCAAAAATGGGGTATGGTGTTTTGGGTCATTGTCATAAAAGCTTCAGTTTACATTGTTTTATTGTAACTCTGTGATTCTTGCAAAAACTGTAATTGTGTTTTTTGTTTGTCTGTAACCCCAATGAATGGGTGACTAGTGCCCATTGTAAACACATCCAGGCAAGGAATGTGGAAGAAATAGAGTTCAAATGGTCACTGGTTATAAGGTGGTGCTAATTTGTGTTCTGTCACTATTACTCTTCAAACTCTTGAAATCCTGATCACATCACATATTGCACAGTATGAACCAACCTCAATTACACCAAGATTACTGCCCTTCTCGCTCAAAATAGATTCAAACTGTACTTTCCAGAGCTGTGAACACACTGACCAAGGAGTACTTAGTATGTTAGAGCATGATCATTTTCACCCCCACCCCCACCTCCAGAGTTTTACCTAATATAGGCCCAATGTTTTGCCCCCAATTACCATTTTTTACTCAATTTATGAAAGTGTTAACATACCACCCTTTAAACAAGGGGGAAGCAATTTTTGGCAGGCTGAGAGGGGGCAAGTGATTTTTGACGAGTCGTTTGGAAATTCCCCCTCCCCGCAGCTCATAATTATTGCACAACCCCTAAGTTTGTATATCTGTAGGCCTATCTTAACTTTACCAACGTTACCTTCAACAATGAACCTGCTTATAAAAGGTTACTTACACAACTGCACACATTGTTGAATTACATAAACTAATACTAAGCATAAGATTGCTATTAAATTCTAAAAACATTTACTTTTGAAAAACCCTGCTATATTTCTGTTCTGTTCTGGATGTTTGTCAGCTTGAAAATCACTGCCCAACATGAACATCTAGTCCTGTCATCATAATAATTATTCAACTGTTTCATATGAAATTTGACACCTTGCAGCCCTGTCATGAGACAAACATGAAAGTTGTACACCATTGTGACCCAGTTTGTCAGTGATGAGATTCTTGTCTTCTCTGTGTTTTTAAAGTTTGGTATGATGTCACATTTTGCTTGTTTGTTTGTTTCATTGTTTTCTGCTGTTTCTTAACCTCCCTTTCTGGGATGTGGAATGCAAAATAGGATCACTTTTAAAGGCAGAAATGCAACAAGAAAATTACAAATTGTGCAAAAATTTACATACAACTCATTAACTGTAATTATAAATTACATAAAAGACAAAAACACAATTTTTTGATGGATTAAACTATGAAGTGATGATTAATATACTAAAATCTATTGTTATTTTCTCAAATACAGGAGTTCTAGTGACTGGTGCTACTGGTTATGTCGCTGGGCATATCATACAACAACTACAGCAAGCAGGATATAAGGTCAGGGGTTCGGTTCGTAGTCTCAGTGATGAAAACAAAATAAAGCACATCAAACAACTATGTCCAGATGCAGCACATGAGGTAGAACTTGTAGAAGCTGATCTTCAAAATGCTGACAGCTGGAAAAGGTAAACAAACTTCATCCATGCTGTTGTCTTTTTTAAAGACATTTCTTGTTTTCCAAAAATATCAAGTGAAATAAAAATTTGTAAGCTTTTGTACTATTAAAGCAATTTAAATTCTGGGTGGGGGCATATATCTCAATTGTAAATATTTACAATCTGGACATACGAAAATGTGTCCAGTTGTATTACTACAGAGTGAAGTTGAAGTAAATCTTTGGAAATTATGAAACACTTTCATAGTAACAGACATGGGCTATTCAAAAGATAGTTTCACTTCTGGTGATCATCCCACTCCATGTAAATATAGTTGGCAAAACAAAAACTGGCTGGTGGCTGGCAAAAAAACAACATTACTGTTGCTATATTTATTTCTCAGACATGGCATGTATAATTTGAAAGCAAAGAGTGCGTCTATAAGCATCTCGCACACATTATGATGTTGTTCGCGAACATTGTTACGTGCATCTGAAAGCTGTGATGTGCATAGTAACGTTGTGCGCATCGGTGTGACAACATCGGCGGAGGTCTACCCACAAAGGCTTATGGGATTTACCCAAAAGGTGAACTAAAAATAGGAACAGTAGGGTCATTTGGTGACAGCATGGACAGGGCACAGCTCAGGGCAGGGGTACTTGTAAATTTATAGGATTTACCAAAGATTTTAGTATCTTTGGATTGACATTATTTCTGAAAAAATTGTAAACCTCAGGGCCTCCTGCATGGATCCTATGACATACTTAATTTGCACTTTAATTCTGGAAAAGTAATACATGATATGCATTTCATGCAACCAGAGATATCCAACATTGGACAACATCTTTTGGGGATATTAAAGTGTTAAATCCAGAGTCTTTTAACATAATGTCATATGGCACATAATAAGTACTCTGGACTTTAATAGGGATGCTGTTTCCCCAGTTCCCTTTTTTCAAAGGGAACAGACACACTTAATTTCTAAATCTGATCATACCAATAAGTATATACTGTCTATGCAAGGCAGTTATGTATTCCTTAATTTGAAATTTATCATAGCCACCCATACTGATCTGGCAGATTGATTTTTAAATTGGAACATTTCCAGTTCAATTAGTTTAGAATCAACAGGAAGTGTTTATGAGCTCAATGTTGTAATATAGGAAGTGTATTAAATGAAATACTATATATAATGTTACAAGTTCCTGTAAAACCCTGCCTGGCCGGGGGAATACACTTGTTACTATATCTGTTGCATATACAGTTGAAGCCCTGAATTAAAGAGGCATCCATGATCCAAAATCTCCCCACTTTCTCACAAAAGTTGAGATTTTCATACCACAGTACGAGAAACCTCTCGCTAATGTTTATGTCCAAAATATTCCTAGTAATATTCATCCCAGGTTCTTTACAATCAGGGCTATAGTCTAAATAATAAGGTAGACTATGTATCGAGCTGCAGCAGGTTTCATTTTAAACTTATCAATTCAGGGTTTTGTGCTGCAGTGATTGTTTTTCTGCCTCAAAATTGTTGAACAAGTGGTCATTATGTTAATAAATGAAAACAATATAACAATAGCAAGATCTGACATTAAAACATGAAGTTAGAATTTTGTTTTAAAACCATTAATTTTGGGAACTTGCAAAACTTATTAAACTAAAGTATTATTTTCCATTTTCACACAAGCCAAGCTGTCATACTCAACATAGGAAAGCAAAATGCTTAAATAATAATATATATGTTTTATGATGCAAAAAGTAAGATCTATAAATTATGATCAAAATGACCTATTTACAAATACTTGTAAATCTATCATGAAGCAGGTAGGCACATTATATTTACAATAAATCACTCAATGGTACTTTAAGTGCACTATTTTATTCCAAACATATTTTTATCATGAGATTTCAATTTTCAAGTAAACTTGAACTTTCCACAGTAGACTAGAAACTTTTGCTTTTTGTTGTTGCAAGTTGTATAACCTCCAAAGTTGAGAGATACAAAGAAAGTATACACATTTAAATACACAAATTAAATATATTTATACCAGGATATTTAATACCAAGTAAACGTCTAGGAATTTGACTATTTTATAATATCACTTACATCTTGAAAAATATTTACTGATTGTAATAAACATGATAAAAGAGACCTAGCAAAGCATGTGATTTAAAACATGCAGGTATTCCATACAAATATTCAGGAAACTATTTTAGGAGGATTGAGCAAACCCCACCTGCCAATACTGAATAGACAAAACCTAAAAAGAGCAATGCATTCTATAATCTATAATAGCCCCCAAAGCTACCTGGCATTCTCTCCACTATCTGCCAGACTGCAAAACCTGCCTTTCCTGCCCTTAAGTCAATACTCACTTTTAGTTCAAATCTAAAGGAATGCTGTGTTAAGTTTCACAGTTTCCCTTAAGGTGTGTGAACTTTTAATGTATAAGAGGTCATTTCAACTATGTTCCACATAGTTCATGGGAACTCTTTATTCAAAACATATCATTTTGTGTGTGTCAATATTTCTTCTTGATATGAGACTTGAAACCACAACCCTCTTTATTATTACATTAAGGTGGTGGAGTTACAATTTAATTTTCATATCCAAGAATGAGGGTATTGGGATAGGAATGCCCTGGGGTTTGTATTGACCTATTGGTCACTGTGACTCAGTGAATATTTTAGATCAGGAAGAGATTTGTTCCAGTAAATATTGAAGTTTGGAAGGTAAAGTATTTGAAAAGTACAATGGTAGATTTTCCAAAAGCTTCCAAAATTGGTCTTGGGTATTTTTCTGTCTTGTAAAGTTCAGAGAATATAGTTTCCTTCAAAGTTTAATTTCTTGCTCAAACATTTTCTTGGTGACTTTGGTGTCATTTTATAATATCAGTTTCGGAATTTTGAATGTCTGTGTGGCAGCATTTGCTTTGAATTGTTTGTACCTTTGTGGCATAGCATCTTTCCTATCTTAAATATTTCTCTGAAAACCATTTATCACTGTTAATTTACCTTTCCTGTTTTAATTTAAATTATGTGCTTATATTAACCCTAATTAACTGGACTTGATTCTAATATAAAATTAATATGTTACTTTATAGAAGCTGTGGGTAAATGAATAAGAGAGCACCACAAAATATTGATTTCAAAAATTGGCCATTGACACCTGTTTGCTGTTCCAATTAAAATAAGGAAATGGATGCTAAAAATCGCATTTAACATTAATTAATTGTGTTGCCAGTTAATACATGTCTTCAATTTAATTGATTATGGTGGTTCAGACAAATGTCTCAAACTTTTGTTGGGTGTTAATGAACTTTCAAAACAAAAAACACCCTAAAATGCATGTTTTTTTGCCCTTATTTCCAAAATGTGTCCAATATTAAATTTTAAATATAATAAATTAAATAATAAATATAATAAATTAATATTAAAACTTGACTTTTATTGCCATGCCTTTTAGGTCCACCTATTAAAAAAGGGTTAGGATATAGCTATGTTCTATTTAGCAAAACAGGGTATTATTTTTTCATCCATTTGCCTGTAAAAGTGCCTTGGTTTACTCACACAACATGTAAGAAGGGCATTGAAAGTGATCATAGTAGGGCAAAGAAATGGTAAAATTGAGCCCAAGATGAAAAATTCTTGATCTTGTGCAGAAGGAATTTGAATGTTTAATGGATGATATAATAAGCCTACCACTCCAAATTTCCCCCTTTTTGTATCTAGTGCTGTAGCAGATTGCAAGTATGTCGTCCACAGTGCCAGCCCCTTCCCATTCCTCATTCCAAAGAAAGCAGAAGTTGTTGTGAACCCAGCAGTGGAAGGAGTCAGGAATGTCCTTCAGGCAGCAGTGGATTCAAAGACAGTCAAAAGAGTGGTTATGACTAGTGCTGGTCTGGCAGTATGTGGTAAGAAAATATTACTAACTCATCAGTCTTGGGGTTAAGTAACTAGGGTATTGTATCAAAATATTTTTATATATTGGTACACCTTCCTGGTACAGGCATTAAAATATTGTTGTTTTGATGGTTTGCTTTTGTGTTGTTTTGATAATAATTTGTGTTTGTTCGGTTCTGTTTTGTTTCATTTTATTTTGTCCGTACATTATATTTTAATTTTGTTTTGGTTTGCTATGGTGTGGTGTGATTTGTTTTTTGTTTTGTTTTGATATGTTTGTATTCAGTGTTTTTCAATCTCTTGACAACTTGTCAGAAACCTGTAGTTTAACAGTTTGATGTGATCACAGATCCTACCTTTCCAGGATCTGTGATGTGATCATGAAAATGTTGCCATCATGTTGGTAAAACTGATTATGAAATCTTAAACAAAATGACCAAAGAATCATAGGTAATGTTTTTTTCACATGTAAAATGTTCACAAAAATGAAAGGGAAATATTGAAATTTGAGTTTGTTCATAAGAAACTCACTTTGGTAGACAAGAATACTACAAATTGTTAATGTATTGTTACAATACATAACATGTTTTGTGATGAACCATTAAACAGCAAACAAAAAGAACAAAGACAGCCCAGTTTGATTCACTTTCAAAATATTCTAAAAGTTGTTTACTAAAGTGCATAGTAAGAAAATACAAAGAGAGAAAAATAGCAAAGAATTACAACAGCAGACCAGAGCACAAAGCAACAAAAGAATTTAGGCCTGAGGTAGGTACAATACAATGCAACAAATTATTTAATGTGACAAAAAGTGAATAGGTATTTTCATTGTGTCATGCATCTGGTATTCAGCTAATTTGGGACTGATGTTAGATTTGGGTTACATAATAACAACAGCATATTTTAAAACAAGTAAATTTGGAAAATACCTTCTTGCTTTACAATCAATGAAAAATATGTTGGCAACATCAACATCAAGGAAGGGACGTGGTTGCATCCCTCACTTGAAGAACAAGGGGGACATTGCAATCAAAAACTGACTGAAGAACCCCATGAAAATGTCACTATTTGGGGCAAAAAATGCTGAAAGCATCCCCATGTTTGACTTGCTCCATTGTGTAAATGTTCACTCTTTAAAACATGAGGGGAGGGGGGAATTGGAAAAAAAATCAAGAGATGACCATACCAGTGTCCCTGAATCATGGCTAAGTTCCCCAGTTCACATGACTCATGTTATACTAGACATTACAGTTAGCAGCTGGTAGACTGACTTGGCTCTCATCCACATCACATAATGCCAACATTATCTGATTCAGTAACCAAATATATTGTTAAATTCGCTAAAAATAAATCAGGGAAATCTTATGGCACTTACTCAGTGCTAGCTCACAGCTTGTCCCCCTCACCATATGAGTGTAACATTTATAATAAATTTAGATCTGCATAATCTAAGTATCTGTATGGGTCACTTTTTCTTTCTAGGATATGTGTTGTAACTGAAATGGTTATAATTACTGACCCACAGTGTCAAAATATCTTTAACATTAATAACAACAACTTTTTCCTTCCTAAATATGATAGTCAAAACGATAAATAAGATAACTTTCATTGTCATAAATTTCCTTTACTCGGAAGCAGTCTGAAACATTATTATCACACTATGTAGAACCCGTGACTGATGATGCACCAAAAATACAATTTTCTTTGTACACATGAAGGCATCTGTTGAAGCTTTCATCACTGTTATACCATGCCCTTAAACCTGTGTTTCAGATAGGATTCCATTTTAACCGCATCATCATCATCATTGTTACAGAAACCACAGATGCACAGATACTTATCAATAGTTTCAATTTTAGGATTTTTAGATATTTTTGGCTGGCTGGGGGGGAGGCAAGCAATTTTTGGCACACCATTTGGAAATTTTACCCCCACCCCCACCCCCATTGGTGCACGTATTGCATAGCCCCTAGTGAATTTTGTCTTCCTCAAATTCTCATTGGAAAAATATTTACACAAATCAGTGTGGAAAAAGTGAAAACAAAATTTAAAAAAAAGGAAAATCAATGCTTTTTTTGATTCCTTTATGAGAGAATTGTCAATGACCAAATTTTTCTGGTTACTATGCATGGTTGCATGACTGGATGTTAGGAGCTCATCCATTCCCATCTCAAAGGACACAAGTCTTTAACCCCAATGTGTCGCCATGTACACTTAGCAGTACTGTAAAAGTGGACATTTATCGTGCTACATTTATTTTCAAGCTGTTCATGTTCCAAGATGCTTCCACAAAAATAACAATGTGCGAATAGATTCTTAGTTTCCCATTTAAAAACAAGGGAAACTGTTCAAAATTGGCAAATGGCAAAAAAGTAATCACACAAAAATTCAACTTATACCAGGGCCGTAGCAAGCGGGGCGGCCAGGGATGCCATGGCCGCCCCACTTTTTGAGAAATTTGTTATGTTTTTCTTTATATCTTTATTTCAATTTGGGCATATATTTGTATTTTGGCCGCCCCACATTTTTCAACCTTGCTACGGCCCTGACTTATACAGTAACTTTATTGAATGGGTACAAGACCAGGTCAGAGGTGCACATACACATACATCTTTTGCACATCTATCTGAGGAGCTATCAGGGGAAAAAACTTAAGTTTTCAAGCCTATGGTTAGGATATAGGACCTAAAGTTTCTTCATTCGTTATTTATTTAGGCCCTGGATATAGGCCTACAGTACAAGCATGTGATGCTTTGTGTTTGCACTAGTGGTTTCATATGTTTTATACATCATGTAGATGATAGATTGAATCTCTCATGGGATGTCATTTCATAAAGCTTTATACCTCCCATTTTAGGTAATATGAGTCACACCAGACTGTGACAAATGTTATTCTTCTTTGTTGTAGAAAGGATCGAAAAACATGACAATAATGACTGTATACTAGTATATCTATTTGTAAAACGGGGAAAAGAGAACATTGAACTGTGGCCCATAGCAAGGAATAGGATTTACCTTTTTACAAAAAGGATATCCCCAGCTCCCCCCCCCCTCCCCAAAAAAGTACAGAATAGTTTCTGCCTCAGGTGTTTATTATTGATCATGCCCTCAATTCTAATATTTTAATGAACTCCTAATTCACATGGAATTAGGGATGTGTCAATTTTATGATGGACCTCAAACATTTAGAGCCGATTCGTATTCTGTATATAATTTAAATATTTAATGCAACAATCTGTTTCAATTCTTTTTCATTTATCTTCTAATATGAATGTTTATGTCAAATTATATTTGATGTAAATATGTTATCAATTTTCATCAGCAAACATTCGTTAGAACTTTAGAAGTTAAACATTACTGGAAATAGATTGAATAACAAATATTTGCTGCTTTGAATATTCGACATCAAATAAAAAGTATGAACTAGGCCTTACACAGACTAAATTATATAACTGCAAAGTAGTTCCTTTTCCTTCTTTTAAAGTTAGATCATAGAAAGCTTAAAATAAGCTCTCACAACTATCTATTTATACTCTACAAATTTGTTCACTCACAGTTCACATTCATTTTACCAAGAAATAAAAATAAAAAGCAAAGAAACTACTGTGCTATATTTCAGTTTTGTTCTGTTGTGATAGAATGCTGTAATGCTGTGATGTATTTTGTCATGTTTGTTACTGAACCGGGTGTTGAACACAATTTATGAAGTTATGAACTTTTTTCTTTAAAAATTGGGGTTTCTTCGTCCAGGATAGGAGGAGTTGTGCCAGGGAACCTCTATTATTATCGGGAATTGCCTGTCACACATGATCGCACACAAGGTCGTAGGCAATTGGTGGGACCTCATCTGCCCAGAACATATTGACCCAGGTCAGCATACCGCCATATCCTTCCCGACATGCTTAGTAGCCAAGTCCGTAGAAGAGTGGATCCACACACTATGTACACAAATATACATTTGGCCACATTTTATTATACGATTAATACGAATTTATTAAACATGGTAACAAATATTCTCTAGCAAATCGGTTATACGGTGGAACTGGTAGGCATATTATAAATTCGGGATATTAAATATCTTCCTGACCAGCCAGATCTGCGCATGGTCAAAGACGAGGATAGACGAGTATCAGACCGACGCAAACTGGCTTAGTCTCCACATCAGCCAGTTTGGTTCCGCCTTCCACAGGGAGCGTAACCTGTGTAGGAGACTCGGTCGGACCTGGTGGGACCTCATCTCTCCCCATCGATTGAAAAATTGTGATCTATAATCCCCGACATTGCTCTTATGAACTGACATCCACCTGGTTGTGCCCACAGAAGAATCTAATGCTTGAAATCTTTAAAAATCCCTTGATTTTGATCAAATGTGGTATACTTGCACGGTGAAAATTGCTGATCATAACTTTATCTAAAAATAGTCTAAATCATTCCTACACATTTGAATGTTTTTAAACTATGAGGTTATTTACACTTGCAAAGTAGGAAAAAAACACTTTTTAGATGACTGATCATTTTCAGATTTCTACATAATGATGTGGTAAATGTTGGAAACTGTGTTCATTATGCGATATAGGTTTTAATTTGCATTATTGGTGCACTTTATCGCTTTGCCAACAATTTATTTGCCAGAGAAAAAATAGTCCAAAATGGATTGATCGCATCTTGCTATGCAATGCAGCAAATAGGATATTAGCTATATACACCATTTTTGTCTCGCCTGAATGTTCAGGGAGAGACTTAGTAATCACTATGGTGTGTGTGTGTCCGTGTGTGTGTGTGTGTGGGGTGCACTTGTTTCATGCTGAAATTGGGGATACACACAAGGATTCGTACCAATCAATTGGGGACATACGGTGAAATGGGGATATCCCCAATTCTCTAATGGTCATAATATGTTAAAATTTGATGTAAAAATGGATTTTTGAAAATCTGGGGTGATTTGAGGTACATACCCAGTTTGCATGGTTTTATCCCAATCTGCCACACACATGTGTGTAAGATGCTTTAACAATGCAGTTTACACACAGTTTAGGTGACATCCCCATATCAACAGACAAAAACCACACTGTTGTGACGTCCCCATTTGCACAGTCAAAAATCAAGCTGAGTGTGTCCCCATTTCCACAGAAAAAAAAAAAACTGATGTGATCTCCCATTTCCACTGACAAAATATAATAAGCCAACCCAATTTGATGTCCCCGTTTCCATGGACAAAAGTGAACCTATAATGTGGCCAGCAGCTCATTTGACTTGTGCATATTTTTCAACTTCAACGTAAGTAACTTCCCAGCAAACACAAAACGTTTTCGACATCATTCGCAAAAGGATATAAAAGGTTGTCAGAAAACGATTAAATGTTGGGTTATATAAAGGGTATATTAAGAGTATAAAACTTTGTTTGATAATCTACTGCTCAGCAAACATATAAAGTTATAAAATGTTTTAATAACATTCCAAATGTCGGGTTATATAAAAGTCATGAAAAAGTTTTAAAAACGTTATTGAAAATATTTTGTGAAAAATGTTTGCCCAAAATATTTGCAATAACGTTTTAAAAACGTTTTCATGACCTTTATATAACCCGACATTTAAATGTTATTAAAAGGTTTTAAAAATCATTTTAAGAACATTTCTGTGTTTGCTGGGTTCAAATATTTTAACATAATGTTATTTAAGTATTGACAAAATATTTGGCAAAAATGTTTGCAAAAATAGTTTAAAATAACATTTTTTGAAAACATTTAAAAAATATTGTTGTAGTGTGTTTTCATACAAAAACGTTTTAAAACGTTATCATGACCTTTATATAACCCGACATTTTAATGTTATCAAAACGTTTTTACCTAAACCAAAAGCCAAAATATAACTTATTTAAAACGTTTTTAAAACGTTTTTGTGTTTGCTGGGTTGCAACTAAATTTTGCATGGTTATAAGCTGAAATTGACAAGTATGTAGCCTACAGAAATTTGTCAACATTCTGGCTGCCAATCTTGATTTCTGGGGATTGTTGTAACTCTGTCAGAAGCCAATTTGTCATTACCATGATTACTTGTTGATATCTATTCAGAATTTCATATCAGCAATGTGGATATCAGAGTACTGTTTTGATTTCATGCTGTTTTCTTCATTAACGAGTTTATATTCCGGGTTTATATTATTTATAGGGGCCTAGATTTTCAATTTGTGATGTTCATACTCATAGTAAATCACATGCTAGGGTGTGAGTTCTATTCATTTGACAATGGTATCTAATAGGCCCCCTTCTACTGGTTTATGGCCACTGTATTATAAACAGTAAAACTAGAATGGTATGTATAATGGGTAAAGTAAAAAATAATGGCACCGTGAGGTTGTTGTATGAAAAAGACCAGCACGGAAATTCATCCTTCAAAAACTGTGTTTTGTATATGGTGTCATAGCTGTCATGTAAAAAATAATATGCCCAATTTTCTTCCCCATATGGTCAGGAGTGTTACATGCTAGCGTGAAAAGAGGTACTTGTATTTGAAACATGCACTGTAAAAAATGTACAAGTTAAAAAGTTTTGCATGGGTTTTCATGGCATTTTCTGAAATGTTTGCTATTATTAAGTACCACATTCTTTCAAATTAGTCACTTAATAGTCTACTTATGAAAATATAAAGACTACATGGTGCGCAAAATAAATGTTCCAAAACTCACTTGTCGCAAGAACACTCTTTGTAATTTTGACCACTTTGTCACACTTTGGTGCCATTATTTCTGATTATACCCATAATTTATGTACACTTGTTTCATGCTGTAAATGGGGATACACACAAGGATCCTTACCAGTCAATTGGGGAAATACCGCGAAATGGGGATATTCCTGTTGACCTTAACTTTGATGTTGATTTGGTTTTGTCAGGATAAGGCCTACTATGTTGACCTAGGCTACCTTAGCCTGGTCCTAGGCCTGCTGATTTGTAATTGTAGTACGTCATCCCCAGTTTGGTACTAACATTTCTTTGTGTACCAGTATAGGCCAATATCTATCATCTCATATAACACAGGACATCGTTACTGGATAGGGAAAATTATTATTGTTAAAACAACATCTTTATAAATTCTTATGCTTATACAGCACACAAGGGAAAATGGGTGACAAACTTAACACTTTATTCACATCGATCAAGACCTTGCACAATCCCTAAACTGGCATTTACCAATGTCCTGTTCCATTTTGCATGGTGTGTGAACTGTTGATTAAACCAGAGAAGATGAGAAAATACAGAAACTATAATTATGCCACTCCAATTCCAAATTGATACCTTGTACTGGAGTCTGTAGAGAAGAATCTTTTATGAGAACAGCTGCTGAAAATTGGGCCCATACTTAGGTTTCAATTAAGGCTGGCATTTTCGGTCGGGTAAACGGTACCGCCGAGATTACATTACCGGTAGGAAATACCCTCCGGGTACCAAATTCAAATTCAATACATTTTGAAATCATTAATAGACTATGACATGAAATTTTTTTTTTTTTTTTTTTTTTTTTAGGTCAACCATGAATGATCCTGGCATTTAGGTCTAGGTCCAGAGACACTACAAAACCGAAAAAATAAAAAGGATCATTCAAAAAAATTTCAAGATATTTTGTTATTTTTATATGAAAATTGATAATTTGTATTCATGTCATAGTCTATTAATGATTTCAAAATGTATTGAATTTGAATTTCGGGTACCCGGGGAGGGTTACCCGCCCGAAAATTGCGGCGGGTACCCGGGTACAAAATTACCCGAAAATGCCAGGCCTAGTTTCAATTGTGACATTCTGTTATCAAAAGAAGATCGAATGGGGATATCCTTATTTTTGCGGTATTATTTTTCCCCAATTGACTGGTAAGAATCCTTGTGTGTATCCCCAATTGCAGCATGAAATAAGTGTCTGTGAGAGCGACACTGTGCCACACCTTGTGCCCAATTTGCGATACTTCCCCAGTTGACTGGTAAGAAACCTTTGTGTATCCCCAATTTCAGCATGAAATAAGTGTCTGATTGCCACATCCCCATGTAACAAAAAGAAATGAAGATATCCCTATTTCACGGTACTTCCCCAATTGAATCCTTGTATCTATCCTGAATGAAATACATGTAAGTGTCTGTGATTTTGACATTCTGCCACACCTTCATGTTATAAAAAAGAGGAATGGGGGTATATCCTTATTTTGCGGCATTTCCCCAATTGACTGGTAAGAATCCTTGTGTGTATCCCCAATTGCAGCATTTAGGAACTATAAGCATACACTTAACACTTTATTAAATGATATGTGAAGAAACCCAGGTATTCGTAGGTAACATGATAGATTTAACAATATCTATATTGAGTTTAGAGGTTCAAATTTTACTATTGTTAATGAATGAATAAAATGGTAATTATTGAATGAATCCGTATATGGGTAATACTATTGTCCAAGGGTACCGCTTAAGGCAGTCTGCAGACTCCACATGTTACATATAATATTTTATGTATAATACTTTTCGTGACGTCAAAAAGTATTACACGTGGAATGAGAAGTATGTACCTGGAAAATATATATTTTGTTATATTGGGTGTTGCTTAATTAATTCATAAGGAGTTGCTCAATTTCTAAGAGTGGTAAATTTAGTGAGTGTACTTACACGCAATGATGAACACCTTTTGATGTCTTCTTGCATAATATTTTAACTGTACAGTAGGCTTATACTTTAATTACTAATTTTAAAACAAACAAACCAAAAAAAACGGATAATTTACTACATTAATTTTATAGACATCCCACATAATAATACGGTAATAAAAATTGCTTTGATTTTATTCATGTTATCAATAATCATGAATAGTTTGGTACGGTATTTAGAGGCCTACTGCTGGAATAAAAAAAAAGCAGGATGACACAACACTTCACAACGCCACTCTACTTACGGGTAAAACAATAAATTAATAAGAGTTGCAGAACTGGTTACAACATAAACACGTCGGGAGATGTCACGCAGAACTGAAGGATATCGTGTCTGTGCTCTGTAAATCTGTCGGCCAACCTCGCTCTATCTCCTCGATATATAGACAGGTGGGATGGCGTTTAACTAATGCAATGAATCACATGGGTTGAAATGCAACTGAATGTTTTCTTGATGTGATACACTCCTCAGGGTCCCGCTACGCTGTTGTTGCTCCTCAGATGGCGGCAGGTGTTGCATCTGCGTCGCTTGCAGGTTACCGTGCCGTGGTTGGCTACCGTCTCTTCATCTGTTTGTGGTAGTGAAGAGCGAACAAGGTGATCTTTAACGTTCTTGTCGCGACGGTAGGACACAACGGGTTGTTCTTTGAAGATATCAGTGGTTGTAGGATGATCACTAATTATCTTCCAGTTGCGCATGATCACATTACTTACTGCAACAGTGGCTGGATGATATGTGAGTACAAGCGGGGGACATTGGTGATTGTCGGCACGCTCTTCAGTGCGAAGGCTCTCTTCTCTGGTGATGGTATGAACCTGCTGTAATGCCGCAGAGTTTACATTGTCGAGGTAACCACAAGACTTGAAGAACTGGATCATGTCCAAGGATTGCTTGCTGAAGTCGGCTTCACTGCTGCATAGTCGTCTCAGGCGGAGAAGTTGTGAGAACGGTATGGAATTCTTACATGACTTTGGATGTGATGATGTTTAGGTCAAGTACGAATGGGAGTCGGTGCTCTTGTAGTGTACTGAAGTGCAGAGATGATTGCCATCGATGGTGATCATGATGTCTAGGAAACTGATCTGTTCGTTGGAGATTTCCCAGGTATATCTAAGCGCCGGGTGGAATTGATTGACAAATTCCATGAAGTGTAACAAATCTTCTTCTCTGCAGTTAGCGTCGCGATTATGTCATCAATGTATCTGAGGAAGTGATGAGGTTTTGGACCCTTATACTGTTGTAGAAACTGTTGTTCAATGAAACCCATGAAGATACAAGCATATACTGGTCCGAATCTGGTACCCATCTTTACGCCCTGGGTCTGAAGGTAAAACTGTCCATTGAATTCAAAGCAAGTGAGATTCGAACAAGTTCAGCAAGTCGACAAATAGTGTCAGTTGATGGTTCTTTGATCTTACGCCTGTCAAGGAAATGACGTAAAGCTCGTAGTCACTCGTCATGTGGGATACTGGTGTACAAGGACTTCACATCCATAGTGAATAGTAGTGATTGATTTGCATTGAATGAAGTGAACATCATTGAAAAGCCTAAGGGCATGTTGTGAGTCCTTGACATAATAATAGGCCTAGTTTATTTTCCAGCAAAAGGAATTTAATTATTGGAATTTGAGGGGTCCAATTTTTTTGGATTCGAGGTCAGTTTCACGGTTTCATAATGGACATGTCGAATTAGTAAGAATATGTGCTTAAAAATAGGCATATTCTTGAAAATCTGAAATTTTGTTTATAAATATGGGTGCATTATAAACATTAATGAAGAAAATGCAAGCAAATGTGTGTATCTTATAACTGTTTTATAAGTTTATGAAATTAGATGTCATGGTGTAGGGAAAGCCAATGAAAAACACTACAGAGTACACAATGGTACAGGAATTCAGTTTCCTGGCACGGTAGATTTAGATCTGGTGAATTTATTACTATAGTAGGCCTACTGGTAAAGTGCAGAATAAACATCCAAAAGCACCTCTTGGATTTTTTAGCAGCATCAGTAGAAATTTATCTTTGATAGATTTTTGGATGACCTCGCTTGAATCTAGCAAACAATGAAGAGTCGGGATTATAGCGCGCTATTTAATGTGATTCAACTCGGCGTGGAACCCATTTTTATTTGACTTGTAATATACTTTTTGACGTCACGAAAAGTATTATGTTTAATACATAAAATATTATAATGTAACATATGGAGTCACCAATTTTTGGTAAAAGCATTTCTGCACGCTGTATCTTCTGCCATCAACATAATGAAATTAATAATAATTTGCATTTAGGCTTTGTTTGGGTTTTGTTGAGTTGAAAGAATATTGTCCATTTTCTGATTGGTCTCTTGAAATAAAACTGAACAAAATTAACTTTCTGTTCAACAGAATAATACTGCATCTGCCATGCTATGGCTGGACCTACTCAAATGACCCGCCAAATGTAGGCCTACTGTGCGCTGTGTGCGGGCAGCGAACCTCGTGTTGCATTATGTCCCGTAAACATAGTAAACAGCTTGCTCAGGAATTTGGAATGCGGGCTAAATCGCATACGTTAGAACTTGACATTCACAGGGTACGAGTAGAGGTACAAAGATTATGTCATGTGAAAAGGACATTAATATTTGTTAACAGCAACTTAGATTATTTTCACAAATCTACATGTAACCTTTTTTTTTTTTCTTGGTATAATCATAAAATCATGAACCAATAAATGCCTAAATACTACAGATATCATTTAGATTCATCACTTCTCTGCAAAACTTTAAAACATTCCTAAAGACTCATCTTATTCAAATTGTCGTTCAAGATGTAGATTAATTATTGTACTTAATTTATGGTATAGTAACCTTGTTTTTAATTTATGGCATTGTACAGCTGGCTTGTACCTTGCAAATAATTTGTGTATTTAGCTTTCATGTATTTTGCTTTGTAAAGCGCTTGGTGAACTTGCTTTTGTTGTGAGGCGCTCAAAAATATATTTTATTATTATTATTCAGATAATGTATAATTTGATGCTTTAATGAAGAGCTGAAAGTGTATTTGCATCATTTTATTTAGAAATACATATTCGTGGTCAAAACATTCAAACAATTCCGTAGCAAGCTCCCTATTTGAAAAATGGGTTAAAAATATGCCCTTAAAAGCATTTATGTTTCTCAAAATGTATGCATGAAAAAATAAATCACCTACATGCTTCCAATCACACATTCTTTTCAGAACCACCACAGAGGATAAACCCACTTATGGAGTCCACCCGGTGTTGTCACCCACTATGAAGGCACTTGTATAATAGGGCCTACTCCTCAGTTTATACCAAACAAATACAAACTATATACCTATTGTACCCAACTATAGATTTTCATTATTATGATATGTAGGCCTACTAATAGGTCTACTCTTTTCTAATAAAGAAAAGATATCCATTTGAATGAAATCAAAACCACTCATGCTTAATTTTCATAGTAGAACATCACTTTATGTTAGCATAGGCCTACACAATGCCATAATAGACATTGCATTTTCCATTTTTAGAGAAAAACTCCGTCACTTAAAATGGACCAAATTGCCAATGTCAAAAAGTTAGGCATTTTAGACCCAAGTTATATAGCTATGCAGATTTATGTTTCTACTGTGAACAAATATACCTAAATTAAGCTGAGCAAAATGTAGCTGATGAGATCAATTAAGATCAATTAAGTCTTGATCACCATTAATCTAAACACGTTCTCACGATAACTTTATATAGTTCCTCAAAAATAGAGAAACTTTAGTGTCTTTTTCCCTATGGAATAAATGGCCTTTTGGTTGGAATTTCTTCACAACCACCCATATTACAATCTCTATATGCATGTCTTGCATGCAAAAACATAGCTTCTTTTTACCTAAAACTTAGCAATTAATTTGCATGAAGGTAAAATATATAGCTATACCAATCTTTTCTCTAAAAATATAGGTCTACTGATATCTGAACATTAGATTATGTAATCATCCCTTCACCAATAATTAAGAGCGGGGTTGGGAATTGGAAGGAAGACATTTTGACCAGCTGAGAGGGAAGGGTGCAAACCATTTTTGGCAAGCCAAGAGGGGCAAGTGATTTTTGGCACACATTAAGGGCTCGGATAGTGACATTTTCACATATTTTTGTGGGACCTGAGAGCACATCATACATATTGAATTGCATTTTGAATACAAGGAATGTTCTTCTGATATCAAATACTAGTAATTTAGATTTTTGAAATTTGCGATATAATGATTGAAAATTGATATTTTTGAAATTTAACAGTCATCAAAGTAAATTGAATAAATCTAATGATAATTTTGTACTTAAAGTGTAAGTAGCTGGGATGAAAAGTCGTTCATCATATGAAAATTTTTACATTTCGTATTAAAGATATAGATTTCTTTTCAAAACAAAATGTATATGTATATCTTCAATATGAAAGGTCAAAATTTTCAATTGATCGTCGGCTTTTCATCCCAGCTACATACACTTTTACATATCATTAGATTTATAAAGTTTACTCCGTGGACTGTTAATATCAAAAATGAAAAAAAATAGTAATATTTTATAATTTGCCATAAAATTTGTATCATATCGCAAATTTCAAAGAATACTTATTCGGTATGTCTGATGTGCTCTCAGGTCCCACAAAAATACTGTGCAAACGTTGTTATCCGATTCCTTAATGGGGCCCCTTTTTAAATAAAATGCTTAAAAAGCAGTATGCTTAAAATATGCAAATTTTCCTGTTTGTTGCACTCACAATATAGACCATTTAAGGGATGGGGTATGAACGTTTGGACAGTATTTATTGTGGGACATTAGAGCACACCAGACATATCGAATTGCATTGTGAATACGAAGAATGTCCTTCTGATATCATTTTTTGAATTTCGCAGTGTAATACACATTTTATGGTAAATGATTAAAATTGATATTTTGATATTTAACAGTACTCGAGTAAACTTTATAAATCTGATGATAATTATGTACTTAAAGTGTATGTAGGTAGGATGAAAAGCCGACGATCAGTTAGGTCTTTTGGGGAAAAAATCCATATCTTCAATATGAAAGGTCAAAATTTTCAATTGATTGTCGGCTTTTCCTCCCAGCTACATACACTTTAAGAATATATCATTAGATTTATAAAATTTACTTCGAGGACTGTTATATATCAAAATGTGAAAAATATCAAATTTTAATAATTTGTCATAAAATTTGTATTATATCGTGAATTTCAAAAAATGAAAATTATTTGATATCATTATTATTATGGATATGTCTGATCATCCTGATGTGCTCTCATGTCCCACAAAAAATACTGTCAAAACGCTCATTCCAGATCCCTTAAGGTTTGCACATTTAGATCCCAAACAATTTAGCATGGGAGGGGGAGGGGCAAGATTTTTTGGCAGGCCAAGAGGGGTTGGGAAGTGATTTTTGGCAGGCCCAGAGGGGGCAAATGATTAAAAATTGATATTTTTGATATTTAACAGTCCTCGAAGTAAACTTTATAAATCTAATGATATGTACTTAAAGTGTATGTAGCTGGGATAAAAAGTGTATGTAGCTATTGAAGATATGTATTTTTTCCCAAAAACACAAAAAAATAAAAATTAGGTGTTTTTGGGAAAAAATCCATATCTTCAATACGAAAGGTCGAACATTTCATTTGATTGTCAGCTTTTCATCCCAGCTACATACACTTTAAGTAAACATCATTAGATTTATATTTAAAATGAACTTGGTGGTTGATTAAAACATAGTTGTTTACAACATTGTTTCATGAAGGCAAGCCAAGCAGGCTAGGCCGACCTACACTCATCAGATCAGAACATCAGAACATAATGCAATGAGTGTAGGATGGCCTGGTTGAGCAATTTACTATGTGGATGATTTACCTGGATTGCTTGGATTTATCATCAGTAAGATTTAGAAAGTTTACTTCGAGGACTGTTAAATATCAAAAATATCAATTTTTAATCATTTGCCCCCTCAGAGCATGAAAAAAATCACTTCCCAGCCCCTCTGGGTCTGCCAAAAAATCTTGCCAATTATATCACAAATTAAAAAAAAAAAAATCAAAATTATTTGATATCATCAGGACATTCCTCGTATTCAGAATTCAATTCGATATGTCTGATGCATGATGTGCTCTCATGTCCCATAAAAATACTGTCCAAATGACAAACGTTCATACCAGAGCCCTTACCCCAGTTTCAGACCAATTTTAATCTCATGTTTGGTTATTTTTTGCAATACAATTGCACATTTTTGTTTGAGTACTTTACTTTGTGATGAGAATTTCCAATGCAAGAGGCATTTTTCTGATGGGAATTCCCAAACAATAGGTATTTACATAAATGGAATTCCCGAGCAATAGGCATTATAGCCATTCAATCTAGGCATTTTCGTGATGGGAATTCCCATGCAATATTGAGAGGAAAAGGAGTTGGAAATGGGGGGGGGGGTGGATAATCTGAAATAGCAAATTTTCAGCATGAAGTAAGTGCCTGTGATAGCGACACTGCCACACCTTTGTGCCCAATGTTTATATTCCCATTTCGCAGTACTTCCATGCAATTGACTGGTAAGAATCCTTGTGTGTATCCCCAATTGCAGCATGAAATAAGTGTCTGTGAGAGCGACACTCTGCCACACCTTAATGCCCAATGAATATATTCCCATTTCAGCGGTACTTCCCCAATTGACTGGTAAGAACCCTTGTGTGTATCCCCAATTGCAGCATGAAATAAGTGTCTGTGAGAGCGACACTCTGCCACACCTTTGTGTCCAATTCGATTCCCCAATTGACTGGTAAGAATCCTTGTGTATCCCCAATGGCAGCATGAAATAAGTGTCTGTGAGAGCGACACTCTGCCACACCTTAATGCTCAATGAATATATGCCCAGTTCGCGATACTTCCCCAATTGACTGGTAAGAATCCTTGTGTGTATCCCCAATTGCAGCATGAAATAAGTGTCTGTGATAGCGACACTGCCACACCTTAATGCCCAATGGATATATTCACATTTCGCGGTACTTCCCCAATTGACTGGTAAGAACCCTGCCACTGTGACACTGCCACACCTAAATGCCCAATGAATATATGGTCGAATCCAACCAAAAGTGTACACGGCATGTTCAGGGCCATAACTTAAAAGTATTAATCAATTGGCATTCATTTTTGTATTGTGTTTATTCGCCTTGATCATACGCTTGCACGCCATATATAATAAGAACAACAAAAAAAAAAAACTTAGACACAGAGACCCCAAAACATGCTATTTTTACCCATTTTTTCAAAATATTTCTTAAAGTATTTTTAAAAACGCGTCTAAATCAGTTATGAAAAGAAGTCATTGGATTGAATCTAAATTGATTTCCTGAAAGGCGTGTATTCAAAGATTTCCTGTTCAATTTTTCACATATTTGTACATAATTATGAATTTTTTGTGATCATTTTTTGAGTGGTATTTTTTTACATTACCTACTGAATACAATTTTTCATAGCACTAGATATATCTTTAAAAAATGGAAATCACTAATAAATGCGCAATTGATACAAGCTTTGATATGTCCAATACTGAAATGCATTGCATTCAGGCATCTTTATTATTGTGTTTAGCTGCCAGAAATTCTAAATGGCACAAAGGTAGGTTTGGTAAAAATATGCATTACCTCCGAATACATGTTAAAAGCTGTGTCATTTCCACAAAGTGAGAGAATAGTAAACAATAGTTAAGCAATAGGTGCAGGGTAATACACTCTTTATTTCTACCAAGTTTCAATAGCCTGCGTTTAAATATTTCTGAGATGTCAACAATAAAAGCAAGTATTCAGAGGTAAATTTCGGTAACCGAATGTTACCTCTGAATACAATTTGACATCATGACAGTATTGTGAAACACCGCCATTCATGCCAATGCCCATATTGGTACATAACGAAGGCCTGTATGTTTGCTATCAAATCATATGTCAATGAAAGTTGCGAATTCACATACATGCCCACCATGCAAAACTGAATACGGCTTAATTGTTGAAAAATATGTACTGAAATAGACGACGGTCTGCTCATTTGAAAGAAAAATCAGATTCAAAGAAGATTAGAAAAGGGGATAAATACTTGGATTTGTCAACTGTCATGTGTGCTTCATTTTAAATGTTTACCGACCTTCTGGTGTCTGAGTAATTTGTGTCCAAATTGATTTATTCGAAGGTAACTTTTGACGTTTTCGCTAAGGTTACCTACTGAATACCATGGAAAAACGACTGTTCTCATTGTCTCATGATCTAGACAACATAATGATGGACCCTGGTATAAAGCTAATTGTAGTTGCCCTCAAACGAAAGGCCACAAGACGTAACTGACTCCAAGATGGACTTCACAAGTCTGCAATAACGGTTTTAAGCGAGTTGTGTGCAATTAAGCAAATTAAAGTCACTTTAGTGCCTTTGTTTCTTACTTCAATACTCTTTCAACCGCTGTGAACCGACATTATTAATACATGATAGGGTCTAAAGTATCAATAAACGCACATAAAGAAAATGATACATTCAAAGTGCTTTATAAAATGAAGTTTTGATTGGGATATCCACCAAAAGTCTAATTCTTACCTACAAATACTGAAATGTTACTTACGAATACAGCATAATACATGACATGTGTAATGAAGTGTCGCTACCAATGGAAATTAATTGTCAAAAACTTTAAGCGGTACCCCAGGACACTATTATTACCCATATACGATATCACGGATTCATTCAACAATTATTTATTATGTAAAATTGCTGATTAACTACTTGTATATCAAAATGAAGTGGTCAAAATCTTGCTAAAAGCATCAAAAAATTTTGATCTAAGGTAATAGCATTTATTCATTTGGACGTACCATCTGAAAGAGATCTAAAACTACCATTTTATTAATTAGTTACCATAATAGCAAACTTTAAACCTCTAAACTCAATATAGATATTGTTAAATCGCTCATGTTACCTACGAATACCGGGTTTGTTCACCTTTTCATTGTATAAAGCGTTAGGTGTATGCTTATAATTCCTAATATTCTTGAAAACATATATCCTACTCGTTCTTATACAATGTGTAAATTGATTCATACTCATTTGATAAATAAAATACAGAAACTGACCTAAACTTCATTTTCAAAAATAAACTAGCATAAATTGACTAAGATCATATTGATCGCGTTATAAAAATAAAAACAAATATTTTCTGGTTGAGCTAGCATTTTCCTGACACCCTGTGGTCTACATTACACGAAAAAAAGCGTTAATGGGAATATTCCATTTGTTTTAGGTTGATTAGTATTGCGATAGTGAAAGCATCCTAGTGGTATTCGTAGGTAACATTGGGTTTTGATATCACATTTACTATCACACGTCCTGGATTTATTTTTCAAGATTAGTAATGGCACTTTTGGTTCCTATAAGGCCAATATGTCATCAATCAATGGGCAAAAGGAAAAAAATGTGGAGACATTTTTATTTCGGACTTTTATTTTTGGCCCGTGGACACTTTTGGTTGGATTCGACCATATTCACATTTCGCGGTACTTGGTAAGAACCCTTGTGTGTATCCCCAATTGCAGCATGAAATAAGTGTCTGTGAGAGCGACACTCTGCCACACCTTTGTGTCCAATTCGATTCCCCAATTGACTGGTAAGAACCCTTGTGTGTATCCCCAATTGCAGCATGAAATAAGTGTCTGTGAGAGCGACACTCTGCCACACCTTTGTGTCCAATTCGATTCCCCAATTGACTGGTAAGAATCCTTGTGTGTATCCCCAATTTCAGCATGAAATAAGTGTCTGATTGTTATATTCTGCCACATCCCCATGTAAACAAAAGAGAAATATGAAGATATCCTTATTTCATGGTTCTTCCCCAATTGACTAGTAAGAATCCTTGTATGTATCCCCAATTTCAGCATGAAATAAGTGTCTGTAATTGGTCGTATGTCATGAATATTACACACTGAAAAAATGACATAAACGTCACCAATATGTACTGCAGTAAGCATAACTTTTATTCCTTACATTTAAAGTGCACACACGTATATATTTTTGGAAAGCTTATTACAAGGATGTTAGATACGGCAAAAGAGATCCAATATTCAGGGCGGTAAAATTCCTATAGGGTGTAACATAAAAAAAAAATACATATTTTGAAATTTTAATATACCTGAGTCATCTTTTTCTCCCAAAATGTACAAGTCAAAACAGATGTGGATTTAAAAAAATATGACAATGGCCCACAAACAAATCATAAACGGGACGACTGGTGGTGTTCTGTGTTGATCATACAGGGTGGTCAAATTCGACTGTATTTTTTGATGCAAAAAATTAATTTGAAGATCAATTAACTTCTTTATTTAAGTAGCAGTCCTATATTTCATCACTGAAAATGTAAATTAGAAAGAGAAATACATGAGTCGTGAGTTTCTGCCCATAGTTATACTCAAATATTAAGTATACAGGGCGTTCAACATATTATACAGGGTGATTATGTTTGACTCATTAGTACTGAAATTCATCAAAATTAAACAGGTTTAATGTAGTAAGTGTAGTCATGGAATACAAACTTCATTTTCTTCTATGTAATTAAATGGCCCTTTGTACATTCTGTTAAGTACATATATTATTTGTCATCTCTATGCAAAATGGTACTATACAGGGTGACTTTAAATATGGTATATTATTAGGCGGATATTGAGCACATATTGTCTTCATGGTCTTGAACCCGAAGTACAAATTTATTGTTTTCATGTATCATATCTATTCCAACATAAAGAACACAACCTGTTGGAATAACCACATTTGAATCATGCTTAGCTTGTTTGTATACATCCTTTCCTTCAATTCCCTACACTTGTACAGGGTGTCCCCCCAAAAAAGAGGCCCCACATTGCGCCCTCTTTTTCTCCTATTTCTGAAAAGTTGATCAAATATATTTTGGTATGTAAAGAAACCTACAATCGTTAGCTTTAATAAACCAAAACAATTATTTCAATTGGCTCATAACTTTTGAAGATATGTCCTTTTAAAGAAATGTATCCGTTTTTCACTCTGTCCACAGAGGAGGTTTGGCTACTTCAAAGATTGAAAAGTGCATATACCATGCATGAATATAAAACATTCCTCGATGACAACTTTATAAAATAACAACTTTATTTAAGGGAATGGGCTTTACCGGTGGGCTTATGGGTTATGGATTTTGTTAAGTGTCATTAATTTGGGCGAAATTGATGTGGGATGGGACTTCTTTTGCTATACTTGCAATTACTTATGTTTTTCTCGTTTCTTGCTTTCTTTTTATTGACAACATAAGTCATTTCTCTCTTTGGAATAAAAGGTACCCCTGAAAAGGGCTGTTTAGTTTGTCTTTGGTTCTTTTGAAGTGAGTTTACTGTGCTGCTCTGCCCTCTCCTGGTTGCCTCCGTGATGAATACAGGTTTCAGGCCTAGTTCTCATTGCATTAGTTGCGTTGCGTGCAATCCTTAAGGCGTTGTGCGCCGGATACTTGCGAATGCAGCAATAATCTGAGGTTGCGAAGATGTTTGAAGCTAGCTGGTGATCCTCGCTTATAGTGAATGCTTTCCCAAGACGAATGCTTTCCCAAGACTAATGCTATTATCTATCCATGTCATTAACCGTGTGTTTCGTTTAAATCTTTGATGTAGCCAAACCTCATCCGTGGACAGAGTGAAAAACAGGTACATTTCTTAAAGAGGGCATATCTTCAAAAATTGTGAGCCGATTGAAAGAATTGTTTTGGTTTAATTAAAGCTAACGATTTAGGGTTTCTTTACATACCAAAATATATTTGATCAACGTTTCAGAAATAGGAGAAAAAGAGGGCGCAATGTGGGGCCTCTTTTTTTTGGGACACCCTGTAGTTCAAATGCAACACTAATGCAATACTAGTCCAAATGTGCTGGAAATGGTTTTATTTTTAGAGCAGACCTCTAGCAATAAATTGATACCAAATACTTTGAACACAGTCAAGTACTTTAAGAATAAACTTGAATGAAACTTGACAAAAAATGGGTCCCCCATTTTAGCGTACCCAGTTCATGGCATACGACCAATTGCAACATTCTGCCACACCCCCATGTAATCAAAACAGAATTGGAGATATCCCTACTTCCCCAATTGACTCCTGTGGGAATCCTGCCATGTTGAAGGGAAATGTGGCAAATATTGCACAAGTATAATTTTTCCAGATCTGAAAGAACCCCAGGACTGGGAGAATTAAAACATACAATGTACTTTCAGGGTTCCTTATTATTTCATTTCATTTTAGCTCTCAATACTTTTCCTAAAGTAGCTAAAATTGGCTTTAAACATTTATATACACACCCTTCCAGAACTTGAGAGGGGTTGTTCACATTTTATATGAACACACTCCGTTTTCCCCTCTTTCATGTTAAAAACTCATTTGGGTGTGTATTGGTGTGTGTCCACAGTTCCAATGTCCCCAGTTAATATGTTAAATACCCATACACACTTCCAGAACTTTACATTTAAAATGGGGATATTCTATATCCCCATATTTCATGTTAAAAATCTCATTGAGTGTGTATTGGTGTGTCCACAGTTCCAATGTAAAAAATCACTAGGACAAGGAATTTGACATTTGTAATTCCCACTACAGATTGTTGATAAGTAGGGTATACCTACACATAAGCAATAAAAATTTCAAGCATAATGTCATGCAATAGGTTGTCCCCAATTTCCTACATCTCTACCCATGTCCCCATTTTCAGGGTTATGTGGGTAGGGGTGGGTGGGGGTGTGTGTGTTCGGAAAAAGCTTGTGAACGCGTTATCTTGAGAACCGTAAGTGCTATGATGATGAAACTTTATAGGGGGAAGCATGACCAAAGGGTGTCGACCTGATTAGATTTAGTAGCGTGGCCAGATGTTCTCGACCTGATTAGATTTTCAGCGCAAAATATGCTAATTAAGTACCTAATTTGCATCATTTATGCGTATTTGATGCGTATCAAGCAAAAAACCCCTTGTGGACAGCTTATCTGGAGATCCGTATGGGGTACAGTGACGTAACTTGGTGGGGAGTAGCGTGGCCAGATGTTCTCGACCTGATTAGATTTTCAGCGTAAAATATGGTAATTAAGTACCTAATTTGCATAATATATGCGTAATAAGCAAATTACCTTCAAAACAGATTATTTGGAGATCCGTATGGGGTACAGTGGCGTAACTTGGTGAGGAGTAAGCGGGGCCAGAGGTTCTCGACCTGATTAGATTTTGAGCGTAAAATATGGTAATTAAGTACCTAATTTGCATAATATATGCGTAATAAGCAAAATACCTTGTGAACAGATTATCTGGAGATCCGTATGGGGTACAGTGACGTAACTTGGTGGGGGGAGTTGCGTGGCTAGAGCTACTCGACCTGATTAGATTTTCATGAGGTCAAAGGTCACATACAAGGTCAAAGGTCAACTGAGGTCACCAAATCTTTTAATTATTAATTTTCAACTGTGCATCACATATCCCAATAACAGCTTGATCGGTCATGTAATTAAGGAAATATGACGACTTTAAGATAGTCGCTTTCTTTGTAAAGTATAGCAAAGTAGCACTTTCAATGAGTGATAACTTTCGTAAAGGAAGCATCTTTCTGTTTTGATTTATTTGATGAAATAGTTCTTTGGTATTGCCAAATTTGATTTTTCAGCGCAACATACTTTATCCAATTTCGTGAGGTCAAGGTCACATACAAGGTCAAAGGTCATCTGAGGTCACCAAATCTTTTAATAATTAATTTTCAACTGTGCATCACATATCCCAATAACAGCTTGATCGGTCATGTAATTAAGGAAATATGACGACTTTAAGATAGTCGCTTTCCATGTAAAGTATAGCAAAGTAGCACTTTCAATGAGTGATAACTCGTAAAGGAAGCATCTTTCTGTTTTGATTTATTACTTAGATGAAATAGTTCTTTGGTTTTGCCAAATTTTTGGAAGGTCATTACGGGGTCATCCGAGGTCACTCAGGGGTCATCTGAGGTCAAGTTATTAAAAACTCGTATGGGCATGAAACTTGATGGGTACAGTCAACATTTCAAGGCAAATTTTTGGAAGGTCATTTTGGGGTCACCAGGGGTCATCTGAGGTCAAATTAGTAAAAACTGTCGTATGGACATGAAACTTGGTGGGTACAGTTACCATCGGCCAGATAATCGTGCCCAGCCGATAACCGCCAAATTCATTTACCTCTCTACCAACAGTTATCGCAAAAGCAGGCGGTCACAAAAGCAGGCGAGACTCGTGGTTCGAGAACCGCCTTGTAGGACTTTGTGGCTTGTACTAATGAGATTTTCATATTGTGAAATTGAAACATTAGCCAAAGGCAATGACATGTGCAAGAAATGCGTATCAATTTCTAATTTCATGTCTGAGAGCCAACAAAACTGATTGCTGTTGTGGGGATTCTAAATCGGTCATGTATCTTATGATATCTAAGCCTACGTTATGAAATGACAGTTTCACTTGGAGCATTATCACACTAGCTAATTTACATATCTCATGTGTGATAATAATATCTGTTATTAAATCCACTTTTAAAAATTGTCATTGTATACAAACATCCTGCAATGCACCTTTAAAACCATATTGTCAAAAAAGTAAATTAAACAAACTTGCGAAAGCAAATTCCATTTCAGTATTATTTAAATGATTTTGTTGCTTATTTTCTTCTCATCATGACAGGATCATTAGACAATGGAGAATTCTCAGAAAAAGACTGGCCAGAAAACATGGACAGCCTGGACCCATATCCAAGAAGTAAAGCTTTAGCAGAAAAGGCTGCTTGGGACTTTGTGAAAGAACTCAAAGGTAAATATTGTGAAATGAATGCAGGGAAAAACCATTTCTAAAAGCAGATGTAAATTGATAGCTATATCAGTAGTCATGTAAAGCTATTTGACACTTTAAATTGACAGCTGCTCATGTGAGTGTTTCATCATCACTCCCTGCAATTGGTAATGCAAGCATTCAGAAAGATTTGTTCACTTTTCATTTATTTATCGTACTTTTCTCAAAATCAATTGTGCAGCTTTCCCTGCTCATCTCTAACAATTCATGAATAAAATCTACATTTCATTTTTTTAGAAATATTTGGTCATTGATCATATGTGCTGTCAATACAGTACTATAATATTTTGACGAGCGCTTACTACCGTGATGTTGCAAAGTCAGAGCTAAAAACATGTATAGCGCAAAGTTCATAAAAAAAAGGAAGGTTTTTATTTCAAACTCAAATTGCTAGAATTGTACATTAAACACACCTAAACAGACACAATGCAATTTGCAGGCAGCAGCTAAATCAGCGCCAATATTGCAACATTGAAACAAACAACTATACAAACATCCAATCCAACCCAACCACATCCCCCAATAAGGCAATGAGGATAAAGTGCCTTGCCCAAGGACACAACACGCTGGCACGAGCGAGGCTCGAACTCACAACCTATGCATTATGAGTCGGGCGCCTTATCCACTCGGCCACACGTGCTCCCAAAATCAGGTGGCCTCAGCAGCCAATCGGAGACAAGTGCATTTCAACGCACTAAGTTCTGCGATGTTCACTTAAAATATGCTCTCATCAAAAGTTTACAGGAAATGATTATAGTGGTTCATTTTGCAGTAGCTCGGGCTCTATGGTATTCAGCCAGGCCCTTCAGCGGTGTCCAACTGCTCAACCTGATTATCGCATAGAAGTAACTAGGTCACGCAATGCTGCGCAGCTTGATCGGTGAATGAAGTGCCGATGTGATGATGACATGACACATGATTCAATTAGCCAATCAAAACCCCACTGCCATGTTTACATTGTAAACAGTGCCAAACTGGTAGACCGCTGAAGAATCTTACCGAAAAACTATAATAATGCGACACAATGTAATTCAATAACCATGCCATTAACTTTATGCTAATCCTTTTATTTTGATTTTCAGATGAGGACAAAATTGAGTTAGCCGTGATCAACCCAACTGGCGTGGTTGGCCCCGTACTGAATTCAACTTGTGGGACAAGCGCTGAAATAAGTAAACGTTTACTGGAACGTAATCCAGCCATGGTGATCAAAGTGAACCTTCCAATGATTGATGTAAGAGATGTAGCAGAGGCTCATGTGAAGGCACTCACTCTCCCAGAAGCTGCTGGTAAGTGGCTATTGTAACAAATCAAAGTGTATGCTTCAACCCATTTATAAAGTAACTTAAAACCAAACAAGTATATAACAAAATATTAACTTTTTTGGTATTTTTTCTTTTGTTTTAATTTGCCTTGATATGTAGTCTAATTGATGTTAGAAATATAAAATATGTTTGAAACATTATTTTTTATGGCCTCAATAAACCTCTTAATAATACTAAAATAGGCCCTATCATCACAGTGCTAGGGCTATGTCAAGATTGCTACTTAAATCAAAACGATTATTATCATGAATTTTTATGCAAGTATGAAATACTGTATTCTAGGCAACCTGAAACTCTCTTATTTTGATTGCAACATTGCGTGAAACCTTTGGTCTTTGATTAAGCAGTTGATAACCTTGGGTTGCATCCAAAACAGCCGCTTCAGGATTTGCTTATGTAAGGCGAGTTTCTTGTTGACTACAATATTTTGAATTCATATTTTGCTAGTGGAACTCAGTAGTCCAGATCTATCCATTTCCATCCATAAAAAGTGGAAGAGGTGTGAGAATATCTTGGAATTGCAAACAAAATTGTCAGATTGTGCCAATTTCACCTGAATTTTAAAAATGTCAACAATATGCAGCTGGATTGACCATAAGGTGCAACTAGAATTGAGACGGCAGTAAATTCTTCCACAGGGGATATGTGGATTTTAAATGGAATAGCCCATTGGACCAAATAAAATGTATTCATATAAATGTGTTTATCATTTTGTGTATTTATTTTTACAGCAATCAGTAGTTGGATATAAGTTACATTTTATTTGTAATAATTAAAGAGACATGCAATTATTGATGATATCGCTGATTATTTCATGATGCTCGTATTCCAGGTAACAGACATCTTTTGTGTGCTGGTAATATGTGGTGGGCAGAAATGGCTGACATACTCTCCAAGGAATTCAAACCACAAGGTATGAGGCCAGGGCATTCAATAAGTATTGAGTATAAAAAATGTGTCACATAAAATGAACCAAAATGACATGATATACTCTCAATTCCAGAAAAATACAGCAATAATTTTTTGGGATTAAAGTTTTAATTATTGGTAATAAAATAGAATAGAAAATGTGTTTCCTAAAATTAAGAGTGTATACTGATCAGGTGACGAAAAACAAACCAACCTGTTTTCTGTTTTACCGGGCCCGACCGACCCAGATTTTATGTTGTGGGAGATTTTGTTTTTAATTTACTGCTATAATCATGTGAAATCAGCCATTTTGGGGCCAAAATTGATTGATTTTGACTGACAAATTTTGAAAAAAAATTTGGAACATTTTCAAAATATATTTGTGAAAAAATCATTAAAATTGTTGCCACATTTTCAAGCTTTCAGTGATATTTTAGCTTCCAGAAAAAAACCCTGACCGACTAAACCTACTGGAAAATTCCATCCGCCCTTAATACAGGGTTTTTGTTGTTTTTTCGTCACACATGTTTTGGCCCTATTTCCAAAAATTTGCCAAATTAACTTTATTGCAAGTTAGATCCAAATAAACGATTAAACTATATATTGTATTTGACAAAACAGGATATCTTTTTTTAATCATCAAAAATTAGTACTCTGGAGTATATAGCACACCACAAAATAAATTGTGCACATCCCTATCTGACCAAGTGCTTAATGCCCCAAACCACAAGTCATTAATCTAAAGGCAATACAAATAAAGGTTTGGTGTGTCTGTTTTTTTGTGATAGCTGTGCTCTATTGATGGCTTACTTTTAACATATAAACAGTTAACCCCAAATGAGTTCTAATTTTGAAATTAAACACACAAGAAAGAGCAACTTTATTTCTGAAAGATCATCACTGTTATGACTAGTTTTGGCTCCACCACTGTGAAAATCAAGCAGCTTTGCCACCAAAAACTGCTAGGGTGGAAAATATTATCTTCCCGATAAATAGTGATTTGAATACACCAGGTAATTTTAACCAAATGGCAGAAATACCCGGGGAAAATTTTGCAAGGTTTTTCTTTATGCGGTTAATTTCAGAAGCGCAAATTAACAAGCCAGCCCGAATATTAGAAACCGCAAAACTGCTCCAAACAGTTCAAATCGTGAAATATTAATATCGTGAAAATATCACACTCTACAATACCTCTTACTCTTATTCTTAAGGGATGGGGTATGAACGTTTGGACAGTATTTATTGTGGGACATTAGAGCACATCAGACATATCGAATTGCATTCTGAATACGAAGAATGTCCTGATGATATCAAATAATTTTTGATTTTTTGAAATATGCAATACACATTTTATGGCAAATGATTAAAAATTGATATTTTTGATATTTAACAGTATTCGAAGTAAACTTTATAAATCTGATCATTTATACTTAAAGTGTATGTAGGTGGGATGAAAAGCCGATGATCAATTGAAAATTTTGACCTTTCGTATTGAAGATATGGATTTTTTTTTCCCAAAACACCAAAAAAAAAAAAAGGTCTTTTGGGGAAAAAAAAATCCATATCTTCAATATGAAAGGTCAAACTTTTCAATTGATCGTCAGCTTTTCCTCCTAGCTACACACACTTTAAGAATATATCATTAGATTTATGAAATTTACTTTGAGGACTGTTATGTATCAAAAATGTGAAAAATATCAAATTTTAATAATTTGTCATAAAATTTGTATTATATCATGAATTTCAAAAAATGAAAATTATTTAATATCAGAAAGACATTCTTCGTATTCAGAATGCAATTCGATATATCTGATGTGCTCTCATGTCCCACAAAAAATATTGTCAAAACGCTCATTCCAGATCCCTTAATAGATAACAAAATAAAAAGTTTCATGATGCGAAAATAGAAATAGGTAGATTGGACATTCACAACCTGAAACAAAATACTTTGAAAACAGTAAAGTACCCAGGTATAAACCGAAAGTGAATCTTGATTTTATTTTCACTCATTGCACAGCAGAGAAGCTATATAGAGCATAAAAAGTGTGTGTAAAAATACAATTTTTCAACATCTTATCCCATCTAACACAATTATAGATAAAGAAAATTACTAAAATCTACTAAATTTCTTTTTTCAGGATATAATGTACCGTCTATGATGGCTCCTAAATTTGGTTTGAAGCTCTACAGTTACTTCAACAGGGATACAAAAGCTGCACTTTCAAATTGGAATAAAGTTGCCAAATTTGACAGCACAAGGGTGAGTAATAAACATTGGTAAGAGCACTAATCTAGAGACACAGAGGTCCTAAGCTCAGATCCTAGCAAAAGATTTATTTTCTATTTCTTGGTCAACTTAAGAGTAAGAATAATATAAGAGAGTAGATCTTTGAACGTGTTCATTTGGAATCAACTGTTAACATGGTTCTTTTTAACAATTCTAGAAATCATTGAGTGGAATCCACTAATTGTTATGAATTCCCGTCGTAAAAGCCTATCCTACAACTAGTAAAACATGTTGATTACTCACATTTTCAGTGCCGTTTTTTAGTTGCTCACATTTATTCACTCAACAACATCTTTGACCAACTCATCACACCTTCTATGGCGGTTCCTGTTGCCTATAAAAGGAAACAGTCAGATGTGATGAGTTGCCAGTCTGAAAAAAAACCACTAGTGTAGTGGAGAAACGCCACAAAAAGAGTGAGTAATCAACAACATTTTTACTGGAATTGTTCAAAAGAACCATTAACAGTAAGATTTTCTTCCAGAAATCTGTGAACTTTGGCCCTGTGTAAATAATTTAAAAGTGTATAGTTGAGGAATCAACAATGTTCTTGTTATGATGACTGTTAGGATAAAATACTGGGCACAGTTAACCACAAGTACTTTCTTAGTCAGTATGTGTGGTTTAGCTTGTAAGTTCAAATTTCATTGGTTCTTGGGTGTTGACTATGAAGCCATATGATAGACTACAGAAGTCGCATATCACAGAGCCTACTGGAGGTGTGCACATAATTCAAATCACACGATGGCAGCATACAGAGCTAGCTGTTGGGCTTCTTGTATCCACAAAACGACTGCAGAACAAACATGTAAATTTTTTTCTCCTTTTAATGTGTAATATTTTTTATATCATATCACTTATACAGTCCAAATACATAGTTTAGGGACAAAGTGCTTGGTAACTGGAGGTCATCGTAGCCTCATTAGCAGCATATATTTGGCGCGTTGTAGGTATAATGCCTAATACACGCTTATGATCACAGTATGCGCAACTGAAGTTTTGAATAATTTTCATTCAATTTAGAACAAGGGGAATTCTCATGATGGTAACATAATGGTTTGCTTAATAAAATTAGTTTTTATTTATTAAAATAACTGACTAAGAATGAGAATTAAACTTTGGAATTTACTTTACATTTCTCTATTACTAGCATCTACTACTCAAAAGTTTAGACCTACCGATCATCTCGACACAGTAGATGATAGTGAAAATTCATCAATATATTTACTATTCTATAGTAACAATTGAATTATCCAGATTCAAGTAACCCTTTCATATTGCTTCATTACTTTCAGATGAAAGACGTCTTGAAGATTGAACCACGAGACCTGAAGGAATCTATCATTGAGATGGCCTACTCTGTGATTGAAGCTGGTTTTGTCAAGAAATCCAAGAAGTATCGAGGACCAGGTGGAGATGCTCCTGAAGGGCAAGAAGCAGAAGCAGCAGCAACCAATGGGGATGTTGATGCATCAGGTGAAGGAGCTAATGGACCTACAGAGAAGGCAGCAGAGGGAGAGACAAAGACGGAAGGTAAGCCATGGAAGAGATTAAAGATTTTTGCATAGAAAGTGATCACATCGCTTGGACATTTAGTTTTCTCAAAAGTGAGTCACAAAATGTTTATCTGTTGAAGAAAATCTTGCTTCCATTGGGATAAAAAAATTTACTTCTTTAATTTTACCTCAAAATTTCTTTTCTTTTACAGTAACAGAAGAAACTCCCAATGAAGAAACCCCAAAAGCAGAGGAAACACCCAAAGAAGAATCACCAAAGGAATCCAATGATGAAACTCCAAAGGAATCCAAAGAAGAAGAAACACCAAATGCAAAAGAAGAAACACCAAATGCAAAAGAAGAAGAAACACCAAATGCTAAAGAAGAAGAAACACCAACTGCAAAAGAAGAAGAAACACCAAATGCTAAAGAAGAAGAAACACCAAAAGAGGAAGAGACCAAAGAAGAAGAACCAAAACCTACCGAGAATGGACCATCAACGCAAGAGGAAGCAGCGGGTGAAAAGGAAGCAGAAAATGCTAACAAAGAGGAAGAGCCTGTAAAATCAGACAAAACAGAAACACCAACAACAAATGGCGATGCACCAAGCCAAGAGGCAGAAGCATGAGTTTGAATGAAATGAACAATTTAAAATTGTACAAATTTGCAGTACATGTAATGTATCATGTTTAATTTTTTGGATCATTGTATTTTATGCATGAAAAGCTGTTTTTGTTTTGTTGGTTTTATTAATGTGAAACAAAGTTTCAATCAAATAGTGATGTTTCCATGAAACCTAAGTGCTCCTTTTTAAAAAGTATAAACATAAATTTTATGTATTTTTTTCTTTGATGCAACTCCATAATAGCAACTTAAGGAAAATTGTTATTCAGATTTTTAAGTGAAAGCAAGTTTGTACTTTGCCAATAGCAGGCTCATATTTGAGGTGATGCTTTTCAAGACGTATATTTTGTTGTAATCTTTGCCTTTATTGGATATGCTGAAGGGACACTTTTTGGTCCCATGTCTGACAATCCAAAATGACAAATCTCCCTTAGTGAACAAATGGAATATGCTTTCTTCAATATCAATTCTTTGGTTGTTTCCTGAAAGTGGTACAGTTACTGGAAATATTTATTAAATGTTTCTGTAAATCCCATTTAAGCCTTTGTGAGTAGACCTCTGATGTCATCATTTCAGATCACATGAATGTGCACATTGGCAGTGAACATCATAACAGCACATTTCACGTATAGCTGTGCGTGTCTACCTGCAAAGGCTTCTAGGATTTACTGAAACGGTGAATTGTCATCTTCCTAAAGAAAATGGAAGATGATCATAATGTCTACTCTGCTTTTTCACTAGTGCTGCCAGCACTTTGAGCAAATCTTCACATTGTGAACTTGCTCTCATTGAAGTAACTGATTGTGCAAGAGAAAAAGCAGTATACAAAGTAATCATGACTGCTTGAGTACAAGGGTTGTTAAATATGGGTCAATATGATATAGGCTACATAGCTTGCATATGTATTGCTATCCTTCATAGGAATATTGCATCTCTAAAATTGGACACAGTGAATGTATGGCCTGTATGTGTGCCATGTGTGCACTTTTATTCGTACCTTTAAAAAAAATGTTGAAAATTGCCCAAAAAATGTGCATCAAGTTTTGGCATGCATTAATACCAAAAACCACAATTTTCTCCCAAATGGTGCTGAACTAAGTATAATGTAATTTGTTCAAAGGGAATTTGTTGGGATCAATACCAATGAACAACTCTTAACCAGCTTATATAATTTTGATGTATATTTTATATGTATTTATCGTATCAGTATTGTTTTGATAATTATGGTAATAATAATGATAATTATATCAGTATTATTATTATGTATGTTTAATCAAGTATGACCAATATATTGGGCTATGTTTCAAATTATATCTACATGTGCAGCTATGTGCATCCTTTTTGGTCATTTTTAAACTAAAATATTACTTTTTAAATTATTAACACCCTAAGTTATAGTAAACTTATTGTCATCCATCATTTAGTGCTATATTTCAGTCAATTACAAATTGCCCATGATGCTGTGCCAAGTCTTCCCTTATTTAAGGAGGGTGATCCCATTTTTCATATGGTGTTTTTTTTCTACACTACAAAGAAGTAAAAGTGTATCCCACAAAGGCCCATAGCATAGAACACAGTATTGTAGTGTACTGCCATTGGGGATGAGATTTATAGAATGTATGCAATAAATCAACTGGAACGGTATAACAATTGAAATGGCAGCCATGCTGGAGGACAGTTCTAAGATAGCTTAAGATGACAGAGGGACAGTTCTCTAGATTGATTCCACAACCATTCATACTTATCACCTGTTTTATTTTAGTATCATGCAAATTGCCCTGTGGTACCTTATGGAGGACAGAGTTTTTTTAAAATGAGGATGACTCTGAGTGACGTTGTATTGCATACCCTCTATTGCTTTTTTGTTCACAAGGCTGCGATCACATAGAAGTATACGGTACACACCGTCATCATCCCTATATCTTCGTGTTAAAAATTGCCGTGGTAGTACGATGAATCCTCGCGTTTTTCAACAACTACTCATGGTGATTTTGTTCGAGATAGGCCGTGCGACTCAGGCTATGCATACAATTTGAGATTTTGAGAGCCGGCCACACTGTTTCTATTCTATGTTTTACGATTTTCGCATGATCAGTATATGGCTGGCCGTAACACGCCTGGCGATGGAGCTGCTGCTACGCCAGTAGCTTACTTTTAAACGCTTCATGGAGCTAAATTGACCAATCATGTTAGATCTTTTCATTACGCGGAGCCAGTTGATGCATCATCGTTCCAGAGAGAGAAAACTCTTGCCAATATTAATGTCTACTATGTGGATTTTAAATGAATCGAATGTAAATAAACCACCAACAGTTGTACAGGATCAATACCATTGTTTGATTAGTGTATAGTCAATGTTACCTTGCATGCATGTGCCATGTGTGTGGCGTGTTTGTTTGTTTGTCTACTGTGTCAGGCCAGGATTACTGACACCCACGGTACTGATACTGTCATACTATCACGGTGATCATATTGTTGAATGTTGTTGACTTTAAAATAATCATGATGCAGTCATGTCTACAGTAGAATTCACCACGACCTTTGAAGGACTTAAACCCCATTAAAAGCTATTAAACCAAGATAACACTCAATGAAAACAGCTCAACTATGTTACGTCAGATCTTCTCTGGTTAAATACACACTGCACTTGTGTCTGTTTTACCTGTGCAATGAACAATGAGCTGGTATTATAGTTTCAGTTGGGTGAATGATTATAAAGCGAACGCAAGGTAACAATACTGTCTGGGCTTTTGTTTACTTAAATGAGACAATAGTCTGCTTATTGTTAACCAGCGTTCTTGAAAATGAAAGAAGCATAATGGTTTGCAGACTTAACACGGTTTAGAAATAATTTGTTCATATTTTTTGGTGTTATCTGTCGTTTACATATCCTTCCTAAAACACAAAAGTACCAATATTTCCAAACACCTAAATTAGCTAAAAATTTAGGAAATGTTACAAAACTATATTTTCTAGAATTTCAGAGAATACTTTAAATATTGACTGGTTATTTTTTACACAGTGACGTCATATAGGCAATGGCATAATACTTCTAACATACACTAGGTCACGCGTCAATGGTGAGCGCACTGAGTATTGTGTATAGGAAAACGGGCAGTACCGTAACTACAGTATGTATACCCTACTACTAGTATATAAAGTAAATCCGAACTGGTTTGCTGAAGGTCGAATTCGCAGGCCACGCCACAAGAAGATGTACAAATCAGCTCCCGGCGATACACTGCAGATCGCAGAATTGTGTGCATGGTTTACCACCACTCTGCCTAGCTATATAGTTGTGTACAATACTGTATGAGTTTCTTGTGAGTGCATGTCCATCTTAATAATAAGTCGGTTCGTACTTTTCATAAATTACTTTTTGAATCATAACTATCGTGACCGAGGATATCTTGCAACTACGTGAAGCTCGTCTGGCAAATTCTTAATGACTAAATTCGCTTCACGTAATGAGTAAGTCGTACTTGATTGGTCAGTTTTACCTCCGAGTAATGAAAAACTCTAACATGATTGGTCAATTTGGCTCCACGGAACAAAAAGTCAGCTACGCGTAGCAGCTCCACGTTAGTGGCGGTTGCGACCTACCATATCAGTATCCCATATGATATTTCTATTGTAAGAAAATTTTATTTGTTGTCACGTAAATCACAGGTTTCGTTTAAATGTACTAACTGGAAATTAAATGTACTAATTAGTGAGGACCGGTATTTTGCTGTGGATATGTTTAACTGCAATTTTGATGTAAAACATTTGAAATCCTGGGTAAAAATTTTGATAATATTTAACTCTTTGAGAAAATTATTTTATAAAGGAATGCTGGTAAAACCAGGTGCAATACAATGTACATTATTGACACACTATCACGCTCTTTATCTTCGTCAATAATAGAATAATCGATTTCAATCGAATTGAATGCATGAGTTTGTAGTTGACTACTGAGCGACCTAAGCGATCGATTGCTAGCCAATCAGATAGAACTCCTTTTCTTGCGCTCAGTGAAATACCACTCGCCTGTCGCTCACTACCACTCGCCCGTCGCTCACCAACGGAGTATTAAATTTATATTTATCGTATAGGACGCGTCGACGGTGTGCGGTATCACGGTGTTCAAGCTATATGAAATACGCTCATTCGATCAGGCTGAGTTCACATAGGAGTATACTATGTGAACTCGGCCTGATCGAATCGAATGAGCGTATAGCGAATACCGTATACTTCTATGTGATCGCAGCCTTACATCTAAAGAAAACACATCTCAGGCCTAAAATTTTAATCCGGTTATGAGAAAAATATGAGCTTTTGTCTAACACTAAAATCTCAATTTTGATGGGGTAAAATGGGTCACCCACCTTTATATATTTTGGCTAAAACAATGACTTTTAGAATATGTACAAAGATACATGCACAAAGATACATGCACATTTTTATATACTATACCAAGTAATGCATGTCTTCCATTTTCAGTATTGAGTTGTATTTGTACTAAAATAAATATTATTTGTATGACGTATATGAAATGTTATGAAGGCCTGATATGAATAGCAAGTTTGTAGCTTATGGAAACTATAGATATGCAGCAGTGTCTTAGCTTATAAATCTATTAAGGTTTGCTGTCATTAACCTTATGTGGCCTTACCTGAAAACATTACCCAGGCTTATCAGCCTACAGTAAGTTCAATTCCGGGGAGGGGGGTGCTGCACCGGACTCTGCCAAATGGGAAAACATCAGTTGGGAATGTTTGGGGGAAGATCTGCTCTCAGGGGAAAATGAGGGGAAAAGGAAAAGGGGTCAAAAATATATATTCCAATAGAAGACAGTGAGATCCAAGATAAACTGGACAAATCTTTTCCAGGATGTGTCATGTATAGAACCCCACAAGTTGTCACAAATAATATTCCCAATTGAAGCACATATTGCATTCAGGCCTGTGAAACACATGTGAAATTGTGGTCACATTTAATTACTTTTCAAAAACAAAGATTTCATTTATCATCCTTTAAAGTTTAAAATTACAAGATTTGATATGATTTTGTACAAAGCTGAAATAATAAACATGGCAAACTTTGTCTATTGATGTACATAAAGATGTAATGTCTTTGGTTGTTAAGATAAATTTGTAAATGAATGATAAAAGAAGAGACCATTTATAAATTCAAAGTTTATCTGTTGCTCATCGATTAATGTTTATTTTATGTACAATTTTGAAGTCTGGTTTCAAGATGACCAGTAAATAAGACCAATAAATAGCAGTTTTATCTTTGCTGTTGATTGATGAGGATAAGATGAACTTTGAATTCCCATTTTTATTTTGTAAAACTTCCCAAAAACTTAGCTTTAAACAAAAATAAATATATTTTTACTATAAAAAGACTTTTTACTTATTTGACTGGCTAACAGATTTAGATAGTTGCAATAATGTAAATTATGCAAAACATGTAAATTGTAGTAAGAATTAGAACCTATTTTGTGCACACAGCATTGCAATCACAACTTCAACTCAATTGGATGATTAATTTGTAAAAGTTTAAAACAACAAGTTAATCATATATATTTTAATTGCATTTGTTACATGAAAGATAGTTTCTAAAAAATGTATGTGCATATAACCACAAGCCTTAAAATTGAACAAAATACCTAATAAAAAAGAAACAAGGACTCCAGGGTGTTAAGGTACAATATTGGTTGAACTGGGTTTTTTTTTGTATGGAACCGCAGCCACAGGTCCACATAATGAACATTACAAACCATGTTTACTGTGATCTTATGTGACTGTGGACCTGGTGGTTTAATTTTGTAACTGCTTGTTAGACACTGGTTATCTTAATTGTTCATTACTATTTGGATATAACAAATTACAAAGTTGCTGTGTATAAAAGCTAATCATATTTGTATCTGCTTTAATAGTGTCTTCTATGTTGTAGAATGAACATTTATAATTGTTGTATTTAATTTGGAATTGCAACATTCCACAGTATATCAACTGTGTAACCCTCACGGCATCTTTTATGAAGAATTACAGGCCTTTTATGGTCTGTTACAATTAGCGTAGCCTTCTGATGACATTTTCACATCTTCATCCGTCACTTGATGGTACAAGCTATTGCTGATTTATAATTCAGATGTCACTAGCATGCTCTTGTGCATCAGATTGCTGCCTGTTGACTTAAGTATAATTTTCTAGCGACAGTCTCTACCCACAACTGAAATGGGTACTGTCTGTTAGCATGATATGGGCATTACACATAGGTGTTTGGAACATCTTTTTAATATATCGTAATAATTATACATCAGTGAAAATAGGATCACAGGGTCCCTACAGACTTATGCCAAATCTGTCATCGAATGTCTGAACTTGCCTTGCTGCATGTGTGAGGAAATTTCAGTGAAATTTCATAATCAACAACTCTATGGTGGGATAGACCAACAACTTGCATTCCATTTTCCTCTTCTGCTTGCTATGTATAAGTGCTTTGCTGAATGTTATGCTTTCAGTTATTTATAGTTTGTGTACTTCATTATGCAATAAATTTATATATTAATACCAAAACAAGTTGGTTTGTTTCTTTATTCTGTGAAAAATCAGAACTTTTCACTGAAGTCTTTGAAAGCTGCTATACATTTGACAAAATCATGGCAATATTCACAGAAAGGCATCAAAAACAATTATTTTTCTAAAAGTCCTAAAGGTCTGAAAACCCAATAACTTGTTTATAAACTATTCATTACCCTGGCCTAACCCTAAACTTTACCCTAACCTAAGGCCATATTCATAAGTCCAGTTTAGGGTTACATTTGGTAGCCGTGACATGAGGCCCCAACCAAGACCTAGTATATTTTATGCTTTACCAGTGAGAAATCCTTTTTGCTTTGGTAGCTACTCATGTTCTGTGAATTGTGTATCCTATGATCAGCTCGTAATAGGCGAGAATTATTCGTTTTTCTTACTGCCCATGTCAATGAAGTCCTAACTTACACCTGCATAAATACACAAAAGCGTGTCAGTCGCGCAATACGCAAATTTGTGTGAGTGCTGCACCCAACTGTGTGTATAGCAATTCTATATCAAGGACAGGTGTTATGAGTCTCGCCTATTACGAGCTGCTGTATAGAGCACCTCAAATGTTAGATAGGGTGGGTTATGGCAACCTGTTATTCAACATTATGCATACCATCATGTCCATTTTGCAGATCAAAGTATTAAAGGTCCATTCAGTGATTTGCTCATCCAGATGACCGTAAAAATGATCATAATTCGGATAATTGCCCTTTTCATAGATTATATGTGCTAATATAGCCTTCTAGTGGTTCAGCCAAAAGCCGTGTATTTAAGACAAAATAAGGAGTTTACATGAATCTGTAATATATCTGACAGTATATAAATTAGCTATGTATTAGTATTATGTATTTGAATGGGGCTTCAATTTCATTAATATACTGCGGTTTTCTTTGTTTTGTGCCAAATTTTTCATTCAAAAATACCAAATGATAATTTGAATGACTTATTCCTCACTTTTAAGCAATTTATATATAAACAATTTCTATTTGTTTACACTTACGCTGGGATCACTAAATGGGACTTTAACTACTACTTTCTGGGTTCTTAAAACACAAGGCATCAAAGAAACTGGACAAATCAAAATCAGTTGATTGGTTAAACCACATAAATTACTACATTTATTGTTTGGTGTTGAGAGTACATAGCTAGCTGATGGTAGCCGACACATTATGATATAATCATAATTAACACAAAAAATATCATCTTATAATTATCTGCTGCATGCTTCATTCAATAAGAAACGAAAGGAAAGCAATGATACCATAATATACATTTTGTACTGGTTAATATAATATAATATATAAAAAGAATAATACATATTAACAATGGGATACCAATTAACAGCAAAACAATGCTTGCAAAGTATTATTTAATTGCAGAAAACTTTAAGAATTCAAGACTATCAATGTAGACTGCAGTGAAGAAGTGCTCAAGTGCAAAACTATATACAAAATTGTATGCTTGTGAATAAGAAACCTCTTGTTTGAAAGTTGTTAAAACTTTTTTTCTGGGGAAGTTGTTCAAGAAACTTCAATCTTTTGTTTGGAAGTTGATGAAACTTCACTCTTTGTTTCAAAATTGTTGTAGAAACTTGAAAGTTGTGTTAAAAGATTTCATTTCAGATTTCATTTTCATTTCATCTTCCAAGTATGCTTGAAAAATAAAGTTTGTGACCATTAAAACTCTTTTTGAACACATAAGTTCTTCTTCACTACAGTCTTCATAATTTGTAAGTAATAAGACGGGATGGATACAATATGATGATTATGTATACCCCTCCCTTCATATCAAAATGTGTGACATATTCACTCATTTAAGAAATTGTTTACATTTACATAATATGTAAATATTTCTCTGGTTGTGACCAAAATATGGTCTGTAATTGGAAGAGTGGTGGGTGACATTGGGTCAAGCTGGATGCCACCTGCTAAGAAAGTTATATCATACATTGTATACCTACGATTGATGATTCCAACAATATTAGGTTTATGGATCACTGACATTATTATCTTTTTCCTTCATAGTGTCCACTCATAATAGATTACAAAATGTTTAACATATTAATAAGTGTATATATAGCCTCCTTGTTGGATTTTGGCTTTACTTGACAAGATTACAAAGTTACACATCTTCATCAATTTTAAAGCTGGAAGACCTAGGCAAAAGCTGCACAAACTGTAACTATTAAAAAAAACCTTTTCCAATACATGATTTTACGACGGTGCAAGGGTAGACATAGTCATCTCAACTGAAAACATACAAACAAAAAAATCTCCAGCAAAATTTGTATTGTACTCTTTTAGACACAAAGGTAGTGGCAAACAAAAGTTGTCACTACCTTAATAATACCTAATTAATAATTGCGGTATTGAAATCACAGGTTTGGGATAAATACCCCAAGACATCTCACCGTATGTGGATATAAACCCCCATTTTATACCAGAGGTATAGTCCATGAAAATACAATAGATGATTACATTTGACTATATTCATTTGAGTAGTACACCATAATCTTATGTTTCGCATAACTAATCACTCTATAGCACCAGTCTTGTCATCAATTGTTATGTAAATTACTTCGTCAATTTATATCAAATAATTTGTCATATTCAATTCAAGGGACTTTCACAGATCCATCAAGGACAAAAAGAATCAAAAGTTTTCTTCAGCCAAATAAAATGGTTGATAAATCCAGAGAGTACTCTTAAACCATTTTCTTTTCAGATATATCAACAAACTATGAAGAAAACTGAAAGGTTATGTCCAGCGTTTGATTTACCAGGTGTAGCAGAGCAAAATGAAGACCACCTATAATCATTTGCAAGGTTCCTTTTCAGTGTTAATCATCGCGTATATGCACACAATGTCGAGCACGTGCAATTGTGCATAGGACTTGTGGAAACTAATACACGCTTAAATTTTAAAAGGAAATTTGCAATTATTATAAATAATGTTTTTGCTCAAAATTGCTATGCAAATTTTTCTAAGTAAATCAAACCCTAGTTACATCTATCTTTGCGATCATGTCCTACTGAATTAAGATTGGTCTCTCTTGATATGTCAAATGCAGTATCTAGCTTACTCATCATAGGAGTTATTCTAAAAGTGCCCACACATGACATATGTAGGTAATAATGTAGTTTAGAATTGATGGATATCTGAATGGCCCTTGAAATCCCTCGTCAACTAAATGCATAACACCAATTTCAATATTCTGTAGCCTATATTACAATACAGAAATCAACAACACATTGCCTTGTAGCAACATTGCTGTAAGAGATATTGGGTGTTCCACAAGGGTCATTCAATAGGTCCAAAACTTTGTACTTATGACTGGATTATATATAGAAATATATATAGTAAGCTGCCTCTAACAGATAAGCTGGCTTTCAACACATTGCAACTTATAGTATCTCATCCCTTACATGCAGCACCTAATTCTCTCATTTCATTTGATTTAAAATTCTTGATAAGAAATTCCATTCTCTTAGTTCTGTACACACACAAACTTTTAATCATATGGTTGGTAACTGGACCCTTGTTCAGTGATGTGCAAATGAGGTTGTGTTCTCATTTTGCAGTTCACCGTATTAAATTGCATTGTTGCATTATATTGTACGCCAGTAAATACATCTTTTCCCAATAAAATAATATAAACACATACAAATTTACACATTAGAGCTGCCCAGTGACCTATCTTCAGTCAGCAATTTACTTTGTTATTTACTGCACCACAATAATTATAAGCTACTCACCACCTTGATCTCTTCAGAATGAATTATATTAATGAACATTATCATTATTGTTTTTTGATTAATATTGTGTTAACTAAAGACTTGTCACTTTATGGCAACCCCATTCAAAAACAATACATGGTATAAATAAACATATACATCTAATACACTATGTTTGTTATAACATAAATGCCAGCATAATGACAGTAAATAAGAATGTTTTCAGTAAATTCAAGGCAACCTAAGCACTGAATGGACTTGTGGGTAATGGGTATACTAAAGGCATGCTAATGGTACACTTTACACTTTGTAAACTAACATAACCTGGCACTGAATTAATTTCACAATATTCAAATTCATGATACTGAGTTTGACAAGTTTTTTAATAGCAGCATGTAGACTGATTATTGGACTCTTGTCATATTGACATAAGCTTAAAAAGTTACCTTTTCAGAGTCTGAATAGAGCAGCGACGTAGCTTGCGACGCCATCACAGCGTCTTCATTCAGCGTAGTGATTACTCTCCTCCGGTCACCTGACCACCCGGTGAACATACTTCAAATCACAAGCACAACATCAATTTGGACAATGTTGAAGTGATCGGAAGGGAGGATAAGTATTGGAACATGAAAATCAGAGAAGCCCTGGAGATCAAGACCCAAAGACCTACACTCAATAGGGATGCCGGATATGACCTGCCCGCCATCTATGACGATCTGCTGACACTTGACCACCCACCGGGTGGTCAGGTGACAGGAGAGTAATCACTACGCTGAATGAAGATGCCATGATGGCGTCGCAAGCTACGTCGCTGCTCTATTCAGACTCTGAAAAGATAACTTTTTAAGCTTAAGTTTTTCAATGTTTATAAGGGAAACCTATTGGCAAACAAAAGCAATACCTTTTTTGCTGTTGGATACCAGTCTCACATTTGCATGCCAAATTTTCAGGATTGTGTTAATTTGCCTAAACAATTATGCAGAGGTACGGTCTTGTCACGCAACAAGGATCAAGTTACATAGTAAAACAATACATTCTCACTATATTTCAACTGTGTATGCTGCCCGTGTTTTTTATAGAGACATTCAAGATGATTTCAGTATATCTATTTTTTCTTCAAAGAAATTCTTGTATATCTCTATATTCAATGACCCCTTGCTGGTACACATTACTGTAAAACACCTTCATTTGCTAAACAATTAAGGGCTCATATTGAAATACCCTACCACGTTTTCACACAGAAAGAAGGCAGGATTCCCCTCGCTAAGCGCGCGCCTCAGGAAAGCTCGGTCATAAAACGGATGGATTATATGCATCAGTGATACACCCTGCCCAGGATTTTAACAAAAGAAGGCTAGCACAGGAAAGCTGCAGGATGGCGCACACCTTCCTGTGTAAGGGAATTTCAATGAGCCCTAAATTACAAAATTTCGCAAAAGTTTCCAATTTGCAGAATGAAACGGCCACACATTTAATTATTTTAGGTGGACCTATGAAATGCACCATATAATACTTTGCAGAACAGTAAATAGTAACAAAATAGAAGTGTTTTACAGCATTTGTCTGCTAAATTTGCGGAAAGAATAAAAAAAACACTAATAACTTTTTTCACAATTCATTATGGATCATACATGAATGAAGCATGGTTATTCGCTCACTTGCGCCCTATTCAAAATAAAATTACATAGCTGATTATATCATAATTATTTGTACAAAACATGTAATACATCAAATATACAGCATAAAACAATATCATCATCATCATCAAAGAAAGACAATGTTCATCCACGGTGGCTGTTTTATGACAAAAGGGCATTCCTCATATTAATCAACTCTACTCACTTCAGACACAATTTATGCAAACTTGATCTCAGGGAGCAAACCAAAGGATTGATGAAGCCATGTAAATGTAACTAGTTTTGATTCATAAGGTGACCCCCTCCCTGCCAATCTGTACTGAATCATGAAGTGGGGCAAAATAATATTTGTATTTTAAAAGAGTATATGAGCAGTCCGCAATAGCCGGTATCGCATAGGAGTTCGATATACAATCTGGTCAGTTTGCTATGCAAGTTCCATTATGCATAGCTATTTTGCTACACAAGTTTTTACACATGTGTAAAGTTCAAATCTTGCATGAAGGAAATTGAAGCAATTTCCTGTGATACCTATAAAAATCACAATGGGAGAACCATAATCCTGAAGACTTAATTCTGACAGCAATATGGATGGTTTCACCTCCCCACCTGAACCAAGTCATATTGATGATAAAGATTGAGTAAAATTGTGTGATACGGCTTAAATGCCCCTTTCTCATAAAACAGATGGTTACCTTCTTATCAAAAGGCTGATGAACATGTATATCTATGAAGTTCCTCCCAAAAAGGTTGTAAATTTACAAAGTTGAGTCTATTACTGTATAAACATTACACCATCGGAGTGTTAGAAATGTACAGGATGTTTTGGTTGATATAAATGTGGGCTCAATTCAATTAAATACAAGTTTATTTGTGGCATGCATGTATGAAATTTATTAAACCCTCTGACTACTTATGCCAAAGAAATGTCCGTCTCCATCCAAAACAAGGACAAATATAGACCTTTTCAGGAGAAAGTTTTATGAAACACACCGATCATGCACGACCATCAAGATATATTCAACCAATCAATTTCTGGAGTTTTGAGCATGTATTCAACCACGCAGTGGACACAGTGTTCAATATGCGCTGTTGCCAGTGTGCGATTGGTTGTCACTAATTGGTTGTGAACTAATTTCTGAAGTTTTCCAATCAGCTGCTGAAAAGGTCTATTACTTACTATTTTAATAACCAAGCTTGAACCTCTACATTGACCAAAAGTGTTATACTCAAAGATTACCAACTCTGCATTGTATCATGCATAATCCAACTTGGCAGGCCTGGAAAAAATTGGCAATTTGGAATTGGAAATTTTGCTTTTCTGGATAAAGAAATACATAAGAAATGGTGGGAAATCCTACTAAGTTGGAGGGAAAAATATATCTCTCTTGCCGGGATATAAACATATTTTCCAGGCCTGGATCTTGGTTTGTCCCTCATAGAGTGCAGATAATGACCTCTAGCATTTGTCGGCAAGAACCCGGAATCAAACAATAATGTGTGTCTTTAAGCTTGAGCTTTGCGCATGCAGTGTTTAGCACATGTTTTCAATGTGTTACACACAGGAAGTAAACAACCATGCACTTTGAATTGAATACCTGAGTGGAAGAAGGGCCCAACTCCAATTTTTTACATAAATGAGTTAGACCCAGCATTTTATTGCCAGCAGACTGTTCTTCCTTGTGTGTGAAAGATGAGCCAAAATCCACTCTCTAAATAGTCTTCCACGTACACTTAATCATGGTTTTCATGAAAGAAAGGCCCAATTCCATGGAGTTGGGCCCTTTTTCCACAAATATTGGGATAAATAGCAATTTTGTTCATCCATGAAATCTGTTTTTCACTACAATAAACTTTATTGCTAACATATTACATGCGTCTACTTGTGCAATTAATGGATAATTACCACATTTCTGTAGCTATTTATAACACATCTGCTTACAGAACTGGCACTTGCAGTATATTAGTGGAAGAAGGGCCCAACTCCAGATCGTATTAAGACCTGTACCATTGCCATGGAAACATCATATATAATTTCGAATATATGTAACATTGTATGTTCATGTATTAAAGGTCCTCTGAAGGTAAAAACATTCTGCCTATAAAACTTTTCCAAATATTATTTTTTTTCTTGATATCTCAAAAACAGTTTTGATGGAGTTGGGCCCTTCTTCCACTCAGGTATTCAATTAAAGTTTGCCAGGCATATAGTGAAATAAACCAGAGGTACAACATGCCTCCATGAGCAACACACAAACATGGCAGGGTTGGTACTCTTGGACTCTATCTACCCCACTGGCATTAAAAGATAATCTGAGATTACAGTAACCTCATTACTACCAAAAACTACCCCCCCATTAAAAGGGTTTATATAAAGCCAACACTGTGTCAGACAACTGCAGTGACGATTGCAAAAGAATGATACAATTAATTCCCCATAAAGATGTCCAATAAATGTGGATTCATTTTCTTTAGTAGATTCAACTTATCAATCTCATCTTAAAGAACTGACTTTGGTAGATGTTGACCCAATCACAGAAGAGGTATCACAAATTTCTGCAAGATCAACAATTTCAATAGTTCACCTTTGAAATTGAAATGTTGATTTACACCACATCCTACAATAAAAACGTTACCCCCTCCGTATCAATCCACATAACATGATTCAAGCTGTATTCAATAAAACCCAAATACAAATAGTTAATCCCTATCACATCCACATACATATTCATGATTATTCAAATTATAGTTAAGGAGAGCGAAAAAATTCAAACCCAATCTGACACCAGCATAAGCTAAGCAAAAATGCAAACGATGTGTATGAGATGCATTTCACCTTGACTTACTTTGCAGTATACTTCACAAGAAAAACAATTTTCATATCAGGTGCAACTTTTGAATTAATTTAAAGAAAAACACATAATTTGAAAATCAAACAAAGATTTTGATTATTTTGAACACTGATAGCGAGAAAATAATACATTTTTTTTTTATCTCATGATGATTGATACTTGTTCTATTTGATTAATCCTAACACTGCCCATGGTTTTTTGCTATCGGAAGGCAATGAAGAAACAAAAAAGAAGAATGAACAAAAAAGTCACTTGGTACCCCTGAGAATTGACCCTGGGACCACTTGCATGCCACACACACGATCATCGAACGGTAGCCAGAGGAGTTTCGCTGGCCCGGCCAGCGATTCCGTGCGTATGACTTAAGGGGATTACATCACATAGGATGCATGGTTTTCCTTGTAAGATATTTCGTGGTTAGGGTTAATGCAATGTTTAAAACTGAGGTGATGCAGTAACAAACCCAAAGTGACATCATAGGAATGAATTTGACTAACAGAACTGTATTGAAGTGTTTGGATTACATAGGGTGGTTCAACCATTTTTGAAATGTAGCACATATTATACAAGAGTTTGAGTGTTCCTATAGTTTGTACACTTTGTACCATCCTGTGCTTTCATTTACTGTAAACATGAACAAAAGGTGCATATTTGCTCTTGTACCATTAAAGCCATAATATATGATTTTGGTCAAATTATGTTATTTATGATTATTAGTAACAACTGCCAGGAAGGTTTTCTGGTCATTTTAAGCCAAAATAATGATGTAAAATGAAAGAACACCAACTAACTATATTGGCTGCTTAAATGTGGTATTCTATGAGGGATTTAATATGGAAATACTATATTAATTCCAAATTGCTCCGTCTTTCTACAAACAAAATGATTTTGCCGTAATGTAAGTTGGGACGTGTGTAAACATTAATTACAAATTGGCCAAAAAATTAGGTTTGAAAAAAATGAACCAAATTCATTTTAAAAGATCATAAATTATGGCTTTAATGTCAATACTGTACATGATACATTATGCTGCTTGTAAGGTTTCTATTTCAGTAAGGAGAAAGACAACATGTTGGAGTTAAAAAAACAATTTCAGCGAAAAGCAAATGTATATCACATTTCGATGTTTTAGCTGCTAAAATGTTCTGTTTATTTGAAATCTAAATCAGCTTCTGAAATGTTGACCCAATGGTGGTAAAAGTTAACAAGCCACATAGCAGATATTGAGCCACAGAGAGAGAGCATTATATCAGGGAAATGTATTGACAAAACACATTTGGGGCAGAAATGTAGAACAAGCATATATATTAAGGTTGGTCTGAACCCTGGTATTATGAAAACTTTGGGCCTCATAACTGCTAAATTATTAGTCTAAAGAATATAAAAGTATACATTTTAGAATGGAAATGACTTGATGAATTCATCTGTGAGGGTCCAATTTGGGCCAAAATGCTAATTTTGGAAAAATCCCAAAAAGCGGGTTTTTGGCTAAAATTTTAGGTGGTACAGCGTAACAAAAAATTGTTTGACCAAAATTTTTTTATTAATTTTAAAAACTAGATAAAAATATCTAGGATAGTTTTTCATTTTTTGACCATTTTTGGTGCAAATTTCTCAAAGTTGGTCAAAATTCAAAAAAATAAACAAACGGTCCCTAGATATTTTATCTAGTTTTAAAATTAATAAAAAATTTTTGGCCAAACAATTTTTTGTTATTGCTAGACGAAAAATTTGGGCCAAAAAAACCTGTTTTTTTGGATTTTCTCAAAATGAGCATTTTGGCCCAAATTGACCTCACAGATGAATTCAGCAAGTCATTTCCAGTCTAAAATGTATACTTTTATATTCTTTAGACTAATAATTTAGCAGTTATGAAGCCCTAAAGTTTCCATAATTCCATGGTTAAGACCACCCTTAAATGACACAATCTGGTCCATTGGGGCTACAGGCGGCAAATTTGAAATTGAGATAAAGGCAGAAATAATGGAGGTAAAAAACAATAAAATACATAAGAAAATAGATGTCACAAAACTTCATAACTTTAGAATCAAGTATTCTAGACCTTTAGTGTTTTCAGTATAGAGACCCTGCATGCTTTTATTAATTGGCTCCAAACAAAGGATTTGAACTGGTGTCTTTCACCGTAATCATGGCGCAGTGCAGTCCATTCAATCAATTGTTGTCGTCAACTTATTTAGTGCATTTTTTATGTGTGTGAGAGAAACTGTCGCGGCAGATTGCAATCATGTTTTTGTTGAATGCATTAGGTAGTCGGCCATATTTACGGTTTGATACGTCATATGCACAACCTCTATATGATAGCCTGTTTGTAGAAGGTAATTGATTATAGTAACTAAATTCAAAAATGACCCCATGGACCAGATCGTGTCACATATGTAAATATAATGATGAAAGTAGGCTTTGATAATTACAATGCACAGTTTTAACTCAATATTACACATGACTGAGTACAAATTTCAGCAAGCCCTCATGGTCATAACTTTAATATAATGCCTAACATTTAACATGGTGTCAGAACTGGTCTGCGTGCCGGCATGTCGGCTGGAATTAAATGCATTCTTGTTACATGGACATTAATAGAACTAAATTGGTTGTACACCTGTCTTTATTTCCCCTCACAAAAAGATTTCACTCTTTCATATATATTGTACATTTGGTATATAATTAAGCATAACATAGTTATATATGCAGTCTTCTTTCATTAACATCAGCTGTGAAGACTACAAAAGAGTGTCAAAACAAAGGTTTATGTGGCAAAGGAATAGAACATGTTATTATCAAAGCAATTAATTTAACAACTTTTACTTCCTTGGGGAAGGATGGAAGTTGCTAATTGTGTTGCATCTATACCGTCTCTAATATGAATGTTATTTCACTGTATTTATGCATGTCTTTTTATTCCCCTTTGTATGCAGATTCATGACATTTGCTAAATAAATACCAGCGTGAAAGTTGTTCCATTTATATAGATCCTCGGGTGCATCACATAGTGATAGATTTAAACATTGGGGTGTATCACATAGTGATACTACCACAAACTTACCAAATGAACATCGGTAAAATGTTGAGTAGGTGAATTGTATTGGGCATTAACTAAGGTACAACATCTTATTTGGTCCTATAACACTATTGGTGCCCGATAGGTACCGATGGCCTTTTGTATCGTACCCTGAACATTTATAAAGTGCTTTCGTTTTTATTTAAATGAAAAACGATTAACGCTATGCAAATGTTAATTATTATACTCAATACAGTTTATTACATCGTAGGTATGATAGAAAGAGTCATCGGTACCTAACAGGACCAAATTCGATGTGGTGCCTAACTTGCCATTAATGTTCAGCAATTCACATGTAAACCTTTGAAAGTTATTTCCGAAATAATAAAATGTAAAATCGTTAATCTCATATAATACATTGCAAAATTTATTCATCACTATGTGTAAAGTAAAATTTCTGCAAAATCTCATCATCCGTCACTATGGTTTTTACCCAAGTGTTCTTATCCGTCACTAAGTGATAAACCCAATGAGAGCCACTGTCAATCTACACTGAGTGTGTGTGTAAGGAATAATGGCAGCCCTGTGTACCGTAATGGAAATATCATTAAACAGAATAAGCCCACTGGCCCAGGGGACCTCTTGTCTTTCAAGTTGATCACCCATATACAAGGACTTTCAAAAAAGTACCCAACAGGCCTGAAAAATGGGGATTTCAGGCATCTCATTCCTGGGAAATTTGGTAATCTGGAGGGAAAATGTGCTTTTTTTTGGATTAAGAAATACATAAGAAATGGTGGGAAATTCTGATATGTTGAAGGTAAATTTGTCTAGATTCCTGGAAAATGAACCCAAAGTAAATACTATGCAGTTGTTTTCCTACCCTTAGCAAGTATTTTACTGTTATTCTGGTAGCTATCATTACTGTCATTTCAACTGATTTGTCAGCATCTTGGTGTCAAGTTTAGCTACCTTTTCAAGTAGTACCTTTTTGGTACTCATGTATCGCATCGCACCCAGCCTTGAAAAGGGACCCTTTTTACTTTGTTTATGCGGGTGACATACAACTTGAAATACAAGTACCCCCAGGCCCAGGGCTAACATTATCATACATCACTATAACATTGTGATGCAATTAAAACATGCTTGACTCTTTGTCACTGAATCTAGGGTTACCTACTGGATACAAATTATTATTACTGAGCCAGTATTAAATTGGGATTATACTTCATCATAGGATGCATGTATAGGTTGCCTAAGACTAGCTCTATGTTGACTGAAATATCCTCAAATAGTAAGTTTGAAATTTCTGCATTTTGAGTAATTAATACAGATATGGTATTTTGATCACTAATTTTATTTGAGGACACCACTATCACTGTATAGCAAGACAATTTTACAAATTTTGGTTTTTATTGACCACAGAATATTTGTTGTGTAAATATTTCAACCTATTCTCTGCAGTCTGAAATTCACTTTTACACGCAAACCAACAGTGATTTGTGATTGACAACTTCAGTTTCATTGAGAACAACATTGCAAAATGTCAAGCTATACAGTATTTATTTATTCCTGCAGTGCTAATTTCCCAACAATTCCTGTATTTAGGATAACAAAATACTACTGTTATATACTGACCCTTCATTATCTTTGTATTGTTAGGTAGGGATTTATATTGTCATCATTTGTGCATACTAGTGAATACCAGATGGCTATAAACCATCCCTATATAATTCAATTCAACAAGCACACATGGCTAACTAGACTTACTGGCAGAGAAGAATGGCACTTGTTTATATTTTGAGAGCGAACAAAGTGTAAATATCAAAGTGGGGTTCCAGTAATCCGATTGGCCGATTATGCGTAGAGTGGCGTTCATGAAGGGAACATAAAGCTCCGCGTATGGGTTCTCACGTCGATCATGGCAAGAGAGTACCATTCTTTTCTGAAAGCTAGTGAAACATACCCCTTTATAGTGAATATAATACTAAGAGATGGTTTTATAGTTACCTGGGTTCGCCAGTATGAGAAACAAATATGACAATATTTAATGTTGTTAGACCTTTTGTGACCATCAGTGTCAAGTTGGCAAGTAGAGGCATTTACCATGTAAGTGCTCAATATTAACCATCAACCACAGGCTAACTCTTTTGCGCAAGTTTGCATAAACAATAAGTCACTTGACACAAGAAGTTTGTAAGTGGATAATGATACAAAAATGGCAACCTTCTTGGTTACAACTGTTTCATTATCATCATTGATGTGCATATTGACAACGCAGCAAGCATAATCTCGGACAATTATCCAGTTACCACATGGAATAAAGCAAATGTTCAGTTGTGGTAACTAAATAGTCATCCAAGATTCTGCTTTATGCATTGCCAACCTTATCATTCAAGAATTTTCACTTGTCTCAAGGCTGACACTCCTGAAGCCACTGACATACTGCCTTATTCCCATAGATAAATGCCCTATTCTATTGACAACTTGATCACAGATCCACACGCTGGTGTCACTATAATATTCCCAATGTTTTTGATGAGAAATTAGCTATGCAGTAGAATATCAAATCTAACAAATATTCTTAGATATTCTTACACTGCCACTGAAATAAAAGACTCTTGTTTTGTTTGATATGCTACACTACGCTTGAGTCAGTTAATGTTAAAGGAATGGATTACTTGAACCAGTCTTCGGAGGAAGCTGTGCTTGGTTGCCAAATCCACTGGCCTGTATTGAAAAAAAAAAAAGAGAATATCATAAAATTTAAAATATATCAATAACATCAATATTCAATAATTACACATTCTTTGTGATGTCTCTGTTCTGTTTCCTTCTTTACTCCTATTCTTTCTTCCTTCTTTTTCCCTTTACACTTTGATTTTCCTTTTCTGATATGTTCCTCCGAGGTATAAACATTTACTGGTATGAGTATTTTTAAGTTTAGATGTGCAATAAAAGTCTTTTGTTAAATATGATTTTATTAAAATTAATAGCAATAATGAAAATAAGATTGCACCCCTCATTCTTATATCTATATTAAATAAACAGTATGTATTAATTTAAAAAATTCAAACAAATATATGACAACAATGACACAACAATGACAACACAACAGACATGTAACAATCACAACATATAGTAAGGTGCAGCCCATTAAGGCAGGATCTCTGTCAAACAATTCAATCTACACATATACTTCTATTCCATGCATTTCCCCAAACCTCAGCTCAAGAAACTTTTTGTAAAAAATCAACTTGGGATCAATGAAGAAATGGTAAGTAGATCATATTTTCTGGCTAAACAACATGGACAGGGCATGATTAAAACAAAACAAACATTGCTACACAGCGATTTCTCATGTGTGTGTCTCATCTTCAGGTGGTTACAAACACACAAATTATAACACACAAATATGAACACACCCCAGCACACCATAACGGGTGTTCACTTCTAATGTGGACAAAGTTTAGGACTATCCAAACCCGGACGTCTGAATCTGCATTTAATCGACATACCCAGGATGTTTTTCGAAATTTTCTGTGTGTATGTATATGTGTACAAGATGCAATTTCACCTAGTAACCGCAGACTGTATATTTTAATGCACAATAGAGGACATATCTCACAATTGCATTATACCTGCAATTGTACGTGATGTGGTCGTTTATAGACCCTGAAACCGAGGATGATCCCCCTTTGCAGAGTGGTCCACGGTTTAAATGTGAAATGTTATGTGCATGTCCTTGTTTGTCGGTAACCATACGCACCCTGGTTTGTTACTTGTCAGCAATTATGCTAAATGGAGAACTGGTTAAAGTTAGAACAGTTCTAACATAACACTATGTTGTTTGGAGGTACTTACAAACATCCCTACCTATGTGTAAACATTGGCAACCGAGGATGTCTACCCACTTTATTGAGTTTTTACTATCCAACTCTTTCAGTTTCTTTGTTGTGATTCAGTTTTCACTATCTACATGCTGACTAACCCTACACCTAGAACTGCAGTCAATGGCTATACTGCATTCTTTATGTATTTTAGATCTAGGAACACCATTCAGAAACCACACACAGACATCGGCAGTTCCCGTGTCTGCTGTCACCACAGAATTCGAGCAGGAGAACCTGGACTCCATATACCGCCACTTTCAATAGCGCCATCAGTTACGGGGGAGAAAATTGGGGGTATTTGGGTCCTTGCCGACGGTGCGCGGAGACGAACTTCTACATCTCATCTGAAGCGTCTTTGTATCGTGCATAGGTTGCATCAAGTGCGTCTCTCAAAGGTGCCCATCATCCATGTCGCGCTTGCATGACAACAATTGCCTTGAGTGGGAAACCGAATACCGCCAATTTTTGCTCCAGGCCTGTATTAAGATGGCGGCAGAGTCCTGGTTCTCCTTCTCTTAATTATGTGGCTGTCACAGAGAGATATCTTGTGTGTGTCCACATTTGCCGGTTTTTACAAATGCACAAACACGCACACACACCTACCCCCACACATGAACACAAAATAAAATAATTACATACAGCACACCTGAATTGGAAATCACTTTTAATGGACATTGCTAATAAGTATGAATGGGGAGAGAAGCAGAGAACAAGAAAACATTCAACACTTCACACATAACAGGGCTGCACCTTAACATTGAGATGTACTTGCCATAAAAGGATTACTAGTCATTGCTGGTTGTTGCTGTGCCATTGTGCCCCATGAGGCACTAAATGTTGATTGTTGTGGTTGTTGTTGTTGCCCTACCCCAAAGCCTCCTAGCTGACCTGCACCCCCTGGCTGCTGTCCCGGCATCTGTTTCTGAAACTGCATACCTGCCATAGCAGTCATCCCAGCACCACCAAATGATAAATTCTGTTGTTGTTGCTGCTGTGGCATACCATACCCTGGCATTTGACCTTGATTAGGAAATTGTCCTTGTCCCTGCATGTTAAACTGTCCTTGGCCCTGCTGACCTGGGAATTGTCCTTGGCCCTGTTGACCTGGAAATTGTCCTTGTTGTGGGGTGGGAAACTGGGCTTGGCTGGTTGCAGGGAATTGGGCTTGGCTAGTTGCAGGGAATTGTCCTTGTGCAGCAAATTGCCCTTGTGTGCCAAATTGTCCTTGTGTACCGAACTGTCCTTGTGTGCCAAACTGTGCTTGAGCAGGCATTTGCCCAAAACCAGTTGCTACCCCTCCATTCATCTGTCTACCTTGGTTTGGAAATCCACCAGCACCAACAGCCGATGTGGCAGGCTGCATGCCGGCTCCTCCAAAAGGTACAGACGTAGTCGGTTGAGCTGCAAATTGTCCTCCAAACATACCGTTGGATTGTGGCATAGCAGTATTGTTTGGCACTGCATTGCCTAAAAATGGATTACTGGCCACACTGGTAGGTTGATTGGTCATTCCTGTACTCATGAAAGGGTTACTGGCTGGAGCTGAAAGAGAAAAAATATGAAAATTATGGTGGATGATGAACACATTAATTGTCAAGATATTTCATTACACAATTTGATAACAAATTATTAAAGATAACAAGAATTCAAATGTTTACTCAAAGGTAATTGCATGTGGTATAATAATTGTACAACATACCAGAATGTGCTGTGATTGTGCATGCATGCCCCAATCGCAATGTATTTGCACTACATGATCATATATGACCCATTCACTAGTCCAATACAATCAAATACCGGTACATGTTATACCCAACGCACAGCAAATAACTACACAATTATGATACAGGATAAAAAGACCACAATATGTAAATACATATCAAAGAAGGATGGCAAATAAAATGCATAATATTTCCATTATACAATTTACAAGATAGCATTACACTCCTCAGACACAAAATGCTGTGGTTTATACAAACATCAACCTAATTGAAGTAAATGAGGCTGATGTCTGATACTTTCTACAGAATAATAATTATATATTTCTTCAGTTAATGAGAACAAATGTTGGTCATGTTGGTCGAACTTTGGAAAGGAAAATCACAATAATGCAAGCAGACAATAAAGTGAAAAGAAATGCAAGAATATTGCATTCTGCTGACTAATTGATCATTGGTTTGTATGTATATCCCATATTTCATATGTAGACTCATAATATTAATACCTGAATTTTGCATTATATATAATATTATACTCCTGACAAGCCAAGCTGACAAGTACATTATTAGCTCACATTAGCTCACAATTGTTTTGCATCCCGCAAGATTGCTACCACGATATAGTACTTAATATTGACAGATTTATTCTTCTCCTGTCTTCAAATATACTATACAGCATCATATCAGGTTGATATCAGTACAATCACACCTAGATAAAATGTAAAATTTCCTGCACTCTAGGACAAATATCATTCATTAAAATTCAAGATTCACAATTCAGATTCAACTTCACTTTTGCCTGGTCATATTTAATCTTTGAATGACATTTGCACATGGTTTGGATTTTTTGTTGTTGCAATTTTGCTATGCTTTGAAAACATTGCGCTTATGATGCCAGTGTAATGTATTTTACTATCTATCATTATCACTCAAATGCCTTCAGGTTGAATATAACCACACCAGGCTTTGTTTTGCTATCTATTTTACTATCATTATCACTCAAATGCCTTCAGGTTGAATATAACCACACCAGGCTTTGTTTTGTTGGTTTTTCCCCTACACACCAATCTTTGTACTTAAAACCAAGTGGAGAACATATATGAAAATCATGACTTATACTTAGACCTACTCAACACCAAATTGAGAACATGTGTCAATGATTTATATAATATTGCATGTCTTTGAGTGTGATACAAGAATATTTTTTATCAAGTGCAAAATATTCTTGTATCACACAAAAATAAGTCATTCAATATTAGTATTATTATTTTTATCAGGCTTTCGCTATGCAACAAGATAAAAATTTAAGCTTACCTAGCCACAGGGGCTAACCAATGTGTATTGTAAGCTTACCTTTTGACCTTCTTGTTTTCTGCTTTTTCTTTCCACAAAGACAAATTCGGAGTATATACAAGTTTACTTGTAGATGTGGATAATAATTCCTAAGGTTATTCATCATCCAGAATTGCCACAAATTAAGTTTGTTTTATTTGTTTATAAAATGTATTGTTGTGTATTGTTGTGAAGTGTGTTGGTACTGTGACCATGGTGATGCGGGAAGGCATACAATATTCAAAACAACATTGTATTGCATCCGGGTACTTTGCGAAAGCTGTACAATATATAGTTTTGTTGTATCGCTCAAAAGCCTGATATTAATGCCAGTTATTATACATAATTTTCAAATCCTGGCTCACATGAATTAAAAGGGCATTTCGTGATCCACAGCCTCATTCCCCACTTTTCTCAAAAAAAGTTGAGATTTTTATATCACTGGAAACCTCTGGCTACATAATGTTTATTACAAACAATTTCTTGCAGATTAATTCGTTTAGCAAAGATATCGTGAAATTTGAATTTTGTTCTGGTGCACCAGAACGAAATTACAACGTATTGTCTATGGAGCAGTGTAATACACATAATCATGCATAACTCGCAAAACGCAATATCGGAATCAACTGAAATTTTGGGAATATGCTTTTTCGCTTAATATCCAAAGGCACCGCTCAAAGTCTACTTTCATCAATAATAACTGAAATGCTGATTTGCCCCATTTTGGTCCACCATTTCCTATTTAATGGGATCTCCAATGGGATTTGATTTTGATATGAATCGACTGAATGGTGACGGACAAGAAGTGTAGCCTGGTGTTATGATTTTTAATCAATGGGCTACAGTAGGCAACTCATGGGCCTGAAACAAGTCCTGTACCTGCTTATTTTCACCCTTGTACATAATGAATAACTAAGGCAAATAAGTTGATGCCTAGCTAATCAACCTTGAAGTCGCTCAAGGGGGCTACTTTGTTGGGGCACATGTATCACTGCCTAAATACAACAAGTCATACCAAAAATAAATCATGGGAATATACATACAAATATAACATCTGCAAGCTAGTAGTCCAAGCTATAAAATCACAGGTGCACAATTAATACAATACAAAAATAAACATTGTCTGTTCTCTCCACTATGTGCATATATGCTCACAAGCAGGACTTAGGGCAAGGTATTGTATTATGGTGTTTCTCTTTTTTCTAACAATGAAATACACATTTTTAAGTATCTTTTCCCAATTTAAATGTGCACATCTGATGTGAGATTCAAATCACTATTTAATTAGTAAATACATATCTGTGTTATGTCAGCCAAAGCTACATTTCTGTTATAAAGTGCACTATTAATACACCATGTGTCATGTTCATAATGATTATTGTTTGTGGTAGCAAAATAAACTGCTCCACTGGATCCCAACTCAAAATGAAAAGAACATTTATCAAGGTTTTAATTTTTAAATATTAACAAAAAACTGTAATAGAAATTGGTAGTTTATGTTTACATTTGGAAGAGTATATAAATTCTAAGTAGTGATGAAATGATATTAATGATAATACAATACCTACTAACATACCTGACAATTGTCTCATTTGTCGTGGATTTTGACACTTTGATTATGTTTGCCTCCAGTGATTAACCACAGTTCATTATTACTGATACTTTGCAAGGAATTAACTAAACCATCTCTTTAAATGATCCATATGAGCTCGAATCCCTTTTCTGATGCTGATATTACAAATTGCATGGTCTTTTGAACATGCAAGGCCCCAAACCCTATGCACACAAAGCTTTACTGACATCATCAGTCCCCTACCACAATCTAAACTCTGTTTTTGATTCACCCTCCTGGACACGCGTGTGCTTCAACACCATTGATCAATCTACATGTACTATCTTACCTGCCCCTGGAGCACCAAATCCAGCCATTGTTGCTTGTGTTGTGATCACACCTCCACCCATCATACCCGCCGACATACCACCCATCGACGATGCCGCTGCCATATTGGGCATACTAGTGCTGCCAAACATGGTACTTCCTGCAGAACTAACACCAGGTTTTACCACACCACCTCCACCGCCGCCCCAGTTGATCTCTCCACTGGCACTGACCCCTGTACCAGCGTTTTTGTTTACATTTCCTCCACTCCAGTCTACACTTGTCGATGAGCTCAGTCCTTGACCACTCCAATCGATACCGCTACCACCACCACCACCACCACCACCAGTCTCAAGAGTTGAAAGCTCAGAAAATGCAGCATATTTATCTCCACCTCCTGTTGATGCTGCACCAGAGCCACCTCCCAGACTAAGATTTTGTAGATTTGCTGTTGTATGGTTGATAGATGTTGCAGTGGATGAGGCAGCAGATGTGAAGGCTCCAAAATCATTATGTTGAGCTGTCGAGGCAGGTGTGGTTCCAAAAGGTTGAAAAGCTGCAAAATCAAAATAAAATAAGCAATACATTTAAGAAACCCATGCTTATGACACATGTACAGATCATATTAGAGTATATCATTGAAAGCATTTTAGCGATAGTTAAAAGGAATACAGACAGAAAAAGCAGCCCTACATTAAACCTTATAAATTAATGTTTTAAAAGAAGAGAAATAATGTCTTAAAAGAAATCAAATTGCAAGAGTGTTAGCGTCTTTGAATAGTAATATGTTACACCTGTAAGCTTATCTTTGAAAATTAGAGTAACTTTCTGACACATTTCATACCATCTACTCTAATATTGAATTTAAGATTACCACTGCAGCACACACAATGTTACTCACGATCACATGCATTATTGTTCTGACTAGTGGACAAAGGGGTTGAATTTAACTGATTTTATGCGAAGGGCTGGATGCAAATAAATCAGCAAGATCATTCTGACTGGAAGATGCAGGAGCGGAAGTTGCAATGGAGCTGGAAGATGTGGCAGAAGCGGCAACAGCAAGAAGTGTGAGGGAGCCAGATGATGCGGTGAAAGAGGTAGCTGCTGCAGATAGAGGAGCATGCAAAAGTAATAGATTATGGGATTGGCAAGTTTTGTAATGGGCAATATTTTCAAATTGCTACAAACACTGATGAGCTGCCTTGTTGAAAAAATAATTGGCACACAAAGATTATCATATCATTGTTTGTATGTCAGGATTGTTGTACTCAGTAATTTAATTTATGGATTGCCAAAAATTGTTAGAACTTGGTACAAGAATCCACATTTTATTAATATGTTACTGTATAGGTTATTATTCAATTCCAGTGGAAAAGCAGTGTCTCTGAAACCTGTATGCATAACTAAACACATCAAATAAAGAAAGTCCCCACTTGTCCGATTGATCATGACTTTGAGCACAAATAATTAAGAGCAATAAAATGTATGAATGTTAGAGAATATGTTAGCTGCTAGTATACCACAATTATGTAAAATGGAATAAGAAATTAATAATTGAATGAAATTCGGTACAATGCTTTGAATTACTAGTGCTTAAAATTATGCCCACTCAAACTAGTAGGAACTTTTTGATATATTTATGTGAAAAAGGCTTTCCTAAATAGCCCTACAAGATTGGCATTCCATTTGCCATTTTCTTCCTAAGTGGAAAATTCACAAATGAAACAAAAAAAAAAAGAATTCCCTACCATGCAGCTTAATATATCACCTGAAATCCCATGCAGCGAATCAAAAAATGTGCACGTACATGCAGCTGTAAGAATCCTTATACTTGAAAAAGTATTTGATACTTGGTAAAGAATATGTATGTTTGAAGCTTAATTTTTCTTAATCCACCTATTTTGATGTTTGAAATAAAATAAAGCTAGCAAAACAGTCCGAAAGTATGTGTCAAGGATAAGTTTCAACATAGCTGCTGTCAGGGCAAGTCATTGTTGAAAGAGTGAAAACAAAATGATAATAATTAAGTTTCAATAAAAATAGTACTTCCATTTTTCTAACATAACACTTCTCATCTGACTTAAAGTGTTCCTAAGATTGTGATGGAATGTGCACCAGGTGGAAGTTATGTTACATACTTATTGATGCATTAATAATTATTTGATGTCTACTACATGTTTGAAAAGGTCTGATATCAAATCAACTATGTAATTTTTGTAAGATGTTTAAAGAGGTACTCCCAATATCCTGTGTAATACTACTTTCTACTTCTACTTTAATTCAGTCAACTAATTCAAAATTGTCATAAAACAAGCATTTTCAGCAACATCTTAAAATTGTTTTACTGCCACTTATGATAAGAATGTCTGAATTTGGTACATTTTGGTCAATGTGTACCCAAAACTATCATGAACATTTTATTATTAAAGCAAAAATATTTGAGAAGTGAACTTTGCCGTATTAAACGTCACTCATTAAAAATACCATTTTGGGGTTTCTCTGTACTTTCAAATTCTGAAATTGCTTAATAAAATAAAATAGTGACTGCAAATACCTTACCATTTCTATGTCGGATCATTGCATCGTTGATAGATGAAATATCTCAAATTAATGTTCACATATTCCCAACATCACTTTTATGTCTGGGTGAACATGAGCTTTTTTGTCATCTATTAAATGCACTTTATGAACACGTTTCAGAGTATACATACACAATGTATGTAATGTATACATAACACATACTGCAGATATATACAATTTCACAACCCAAGACCTACGATGATATGTTTGTAACATAATCTATGCCAATCAAACATGAACTTTCAGGTTTGATGTTTATTTCATGAGCATCAAATCAAACATGTACAATCTAGTCAATCTATGGAATAATAAATAGCCAAGTGTTATATGTTTGGGTCTCTTTCAATTTAAAACCATATCAGTTACTAGCTAGTATAAATTATACAGAACGTTAATTCAATTTCCAAACATAATATTATTATACGCATCCCAGGTGCATTACTTTTTCAAATCCGGGCAATATTTTAGGCATATTTTCACGGTTTAAAGGTTTTTATTATTTGCGTCATGGAACAATTAAAAGCAAAAATGGCTCAGCAAATAAAAGATGCAGAATGAATGCATGCAAAGTGATTATCTGTGATTAGTTGATTACCTAACTGATTACCTGGCTGTGCTTGTGGTGCAGGCTGACTACTTGGTTGACTTCCAAATGCTTGACTAAAATCAGCAAAGCCTCCTTGTGATTGTGGCTGTGTGAATGCAGCTACTGCTAGTACACAGACAGATAGAGTGGGAGAGATAGAGACACAGTGAGTGAGGTGTGTTGTGACATCTACAAACAATGAAATCACTTCACAGGTGTTGGCCCTGATCATTTGTTCGTATATCCGCCATTTTGGATTTTTGCCATTTTGTGCATTTTGAAACCAAAGACCAATTTTTTCTTCATTTTTTAAAGTCCCCAATTAATCTGTATGCAATTACCTATCATGTGAGACATGTTAATGGCTTGGCTTCGATTTAGTTTTCTTCTTCTGACAATTTTCACTTTACGGCCGCCATCTTGGATTTTGGGCTGAATTTTCATAAATTTTCAAGTTTTACCGGATTTTTAAGTCAAGGCTAATTTTTTCTTCAAATTTTGAAGTCGCCAAGTAATCCTTGTACAATTATCGTTCATATAGGACATGCAAATTGGTTGGCTTCGACTTAGTTATCTTTTTATGAGCTTTTTTTGAACAAGTGATCGAGTGGTCTATGTACATCAACCCCTGTGACTTGTTCACAATTAATATTGTTTTAGCAAATGATTTTAAATTTGCATTCTGATGGCATGTATACAGGTTCATACTGCTTGCTATGCAGCTCTTCTCTTCATCAGTCTGGGTTCTTCTTTCCTACTGTTGTTGGTGGCAGGGTGGCAAATTGCTTCCCTCAGTTGAAATACCGGGGAAATTTACAAAAATGTTGCCGTTTGCATCTACCTTTTGTCTGTTTTAGACCAAAATTACCCCATTTTTGCACAAAGCATTAAAATTTGTGTGCCCTTCACAAACCGAACCACTTTGCAATTTTCCCCCTTGGAAATGTTGCCTGGAATGAAATATGTACAGTGTAGGAGCAGGTGTGGATGTTTACCATTTGTCTACTGCTCATTGATGATGAAGTCAAAGGCCTAAAATGACTTCACCAAAATTGTTTTACCAGCTTCAAATGCCACCAATACTAACCAATAGCAGTAACATGAGGAAAGAAGCTGGGTTGCCAATGGTGATAAAAAGATCCATAGCAGCTTGAAGCTAACTAAGATGCCATCAAAATATGGAAAATCATAGTCCATGACCCTTATACAAAATACTACCCAAAATTCTATCTTAAAATGATTAGCACCAGTACAAGCATTGCAATGACATCCATGGATTAGTTTAACATTGTCTGCTTTAATTCAAATGGTTTATTGCAAATGATATTGGTATCAGTGTCAGTTTTGTCAAGTTGACTTTCAAATTATGCAAGGAAACAGTCACAAGGATGGATACTATTCATTTTGAGACATTGTATACCAATCTGCATGTATCTCCCTAAAACGCCAGTTTGTGACAACCTGGCAAACATTACTATAACAATTTTGCATTGCAATATCACCAAATACATGAGGAAGTGGATAGTATTTGCACTACATGTACATTATACAAATGTCAAATTTGCATTGCAATATGGAATCACCAAATACAATGTAGATTCTTCATTGCGGAAGTGGTTAATATATGCACTACATGATTACAATCATGAATATTGCATTAAATTACAATCAATATCAGCAGTCATTGTTTTTGTCTATCTCCATGTGTGTTGAGTTCACAAATGTTCAGAGTTAAGCCCTATGTTTGTAAAATTTCACAAATCTCACAAGTGACAAGAATTCACAAAACTTCATGCTCCCTCATATCATTTTTGCTGTGCTACGTACACTGTACACCGTCAAGAAAATCAGTCAATTGTGCAAATATTGAAAATGAGGGTTCTTTTCTACAAGTGAATATTTCTTACTGCAAAATAATATTGTGCTTCACAGAATATATAGCACACATGAATTAGACAAATTTATGTGCAAATATACAAATCTGCTACATCCAGCAGAAAATACATGAATGCAAGTTTTATTGGAGGTGAATATTTGGTTACTCAAATTGGTGCCTCGAAACAAACTTGAACAAAGCACCAAAATCATCATGATTAATAGAGTCTGACTGATATGATGTAGGTGCTGACTTATGCATATGGCATGATGTACATGTTCAAAATCAACTATGACTATCAATGTAGAGGGTAGATAGATGATTATGGACCTTTAATACTTGCTTTTGGCTTAAATCATTGCATGTATGTTGGCACCTGTCAACACAATTTAAGCAAGTACAACAGGTAGAACAACGACTTATGAGACACTTATTGACATATATTTGAAGACGTACATGAACTGTGCATTGAGTGCTACACCCAAACTTGTATTTTCTCATGAAGTATTTGAATTTCAAAGAAATCCAAATACTGCATAATTACAAATTTATGCTAAAATTGTGTGTTGTGGATGAACAAGAATGTGATACAAATTTCTTCTGTGTACATTTGTCTGGCTTATAATGGTATAAAAGTCATAAAATCATGGGGAAAATAAAGAGCATAGAGCAAAACCAGACATCGCTGGGTAAATAACTTGCACAAATACCGATGCTCAAAAGGAAACAATAATAAGGTCATGCTACTACCTGTTCTAAACGAGGAAACATTTGTTGTTTGTTGTTCATGATAAATTACACAAGACATGACTACTTTGGTGTTCTGCTATATTATCTAGACGAGTAACTAAAGCAATATGACAAGACATCAAATTTGTTTTGTGGAGATATTGTCATGGATAGTATCATAGTATGCAACTGCTCTAACAAATAATATCCTGATGTGTAGTGAAATCAATAACCATGTGCGCATTGCATTTTTCCCCTGTTTTTTCTCTTTTTTTTCACTGTTTATGTTTATCAGCTATTCTGGGTCCCGGTTCTGGGTAAAGATAGAAACATGTAAATACTGTCCTTCAGACATTTATACTGGCACATAATACAGTGAGACACATAGTGAGACACAATGCTATTCACATGGCCCAAAGGCAACTTATTTTGTAAGAATATTATGTGCCTATGGTATTATTAAAGTTGACACCAAGTACATGCTAAATTTAAAGGGAGTCTCCCGCAATCATAACATTATGCCTTATATTTTAGAAAAATAACTATCAAGCACAAATCACATGGTTTTATTTAAAACATACTCATGTTGACCATAAAAACGAATACAAACAATCGGCTCTCAATACGTGATATTCAAAATTCCTGCGCCGAAATTGTGCAATGACGTAATGGTTATTTGTGTTCAGCCTTCATTGTAATACTGGGATGTCATTGCACTGGACAATTCAGCGCCAAGGAATTTTAAATATCGCGTGTTGAGAGACTGATGTTTTTATTCGTTTTTATGGTCACTATGAGTTTGTTTTGAACTTTTCTTAAAAACATGTAAAGCATAATGTTGTGATTGCCGGAGTCATCCTTTAATAATCTTGATGCTGTGTATTGTCATTTCTTTCTAATCTACAAGACCAAAATGCCTATATGTGTTTATGTTTTGTTTGTTTGTTTTCATCCAACTGAAACAGTCAATATCATTATCATTATAGATGTGATGACAACTGATTACCCACCAGCTCCCTACGGGTCTCCTGATAAAATACTCAAAAACTTGCATACATGTAGCTTCACAGTGTCATAAACAATGTATCACAGTCAATTTATTTCTGATGTTTAGCAGGAGAAATCCTGCCTGGCCATAAAGGTTTCCTGCCAAATTCCTGGTAGCAGTATGACAAGGGTATGCACTATCGCTAAATCCCTTCATGTTGCCAAACTTGATCAGCTACAATGTGCTGAGTAAAATGTCTAGCTGCTATTTAAGGCCTCAAGGGTTTGGCCTAGTGCACTAAATAGACAACTTCGTTCCAAAGCCAGACACCTATCCTTTTTGCGATACATATTGGCTAATGGAAATTAATCAAAAGTTTCCAACTGCTTGCCTGCATGAAATTTTCATTTTTGCAAAATCTGTACTATTTTGAATAAGATGTACTTCTTTGTTACAAACTCAACAGTAAAATCTCTCTTATTCTTCTGATGATTTGAACACAGTTTCAAGTTAGCAACAGGGGTAGTATATATAGGCTTAATGATATTATTAATATTTAGTATTCCTCGTATTCTTGATTAGCATGGAGAGAAAAGGCTGTTAATTACAAAAGTCTAATAATTCTTGGTTTTAACTGCTTTCAACACCTTGGACAATATGAAGTTTTACCTAATAACGAATATCTTAAAGTGACCGCACACTGAAGTGAAATAATGTTGTTGATTTCTATGAATAAAAAGAACTGAAAAATGTTGTTTTTTTAATATTAACCCTCTTGTGATATCACATGTGTATTACCGCCTTTAAGTATTAGAAAACAATGTGACATTATTCACTTGTGACATGTGCACTTGTAGGAATGAAGGAAGATTTAATTTGACAAGAAAAAACAAACAAAGCAAGAACAATAAACCTATACCTAATTTTTGTTTATGTTGCGGCAATCTTTTTTTTCTGGGCCCAAAAGCTCAAAGATCTGCGACTGCCCAGAGCAGCACACTGATCTAAAATACTTGATATTCATAAATCATACTACATATTGAACACTTATGCTAGGATATGTTTATGACCTTGCACACTCTCAAGAAGGCTCAGAAAAGGTTTGATCCATATTCAGTAAATTCCCTGTATTTCTACATCTTTGTTACAAATTTGAAAGGTTTTCCAAGAGTGAGATATCCTCATTTACCATGCATGACACATGTACACGTAGATCTCACAGGTTACTGACAATAAACCGACTTGATTTTAAATGGCCTTGATAAACGACTTGACAGCTCACATCAATAGTGAATTTTCATGCAGCTCCTTATTACGGAGAAGCGGTTTTCACTTAAAGTATTAACTCCAGCATTATAAGGTTCTGATAATATTTTTTTTTCAATTCAGGCACTTAGTCAAATTGCAGTAGGAGATAGTCATGCATGCATGCATGCACGATTGCAAACATGATTTCAAATTGAATCTTCATGAACACTTACAAGTATCCCAACTACCTAGTGTGAAGTATTGAACACTGAATGCCTTATTGGAGACTTTAGTTGTGTGAAAATAATTCCTATAATGTTTTGCAGTAAACCTTTGACGAGAGCGTATTTAGAGCATACATTGCATATTTACTGCGTAGAAACACACTTGTCTCTGATTGGCTAGGGCAATCTGCTGTTACCGAGTGGAAATTTATCCCAGAAATTTATGAATGAACTTTGCGCCGTACATGTTACCTCTGACTTTGCAACATCTTGGTAGTACGCGCATGTCAAAGGTTTACTGCAAAATATTATAGTCAAGGGATATGGACATATGGTCACTGGTCAGTTCTTCTGCAATAGTTACTGGGCTCCATATAAGTGAAATTATTTGACTTTATAGTATTTTTCTTTAGTCTTAAATATCTTGGTTTAACAATTCTGGAAAAATGTTCCGTAAATACCAGATAAAACTGCAGAGAAATCATCCTCTCTTTGGTCAATCAGGAATTGTCCTGCATCTGTGTTATGTATATATGCATACAACCATGCTTGCACAAATAAATACACACATGTCCCTCCCCAACACAAACACACACACAATGATCCTACCTCCACCAGGTGCTGGGGCTGCAGCAAGGGATCTCCTCCCAAATCCCCAATAAATCTACAGCAGGTTGTTTAGATGATTTGTTACTAGGTGGTGTGGCAGGTGGTGTGTTCTGTGCTAAGCCTCTGCTACCCGAAGATGCCGACTGAAGTGATCAAAATAAAAGAAATGAATGAAGATTTTATTATGTTCTGGTACAGTTTTGCTTAATAATAGCGACAGTAAATTGTTTAAGTCTTCTGAGTTATACTGGGCTGCAAGCATATACATACAACCATGAATGCACAAATGATACATAATAATCATGCTGACAGGCTGATCAAGAGTCATGACAACAAGACAGTTGATCAATTAGTAATCAGCGTGTAGACTACATACAATCGATGATCGCCAGCGCATACCCAGAACTCTGAAAAAGTAAAAAATTACTTCACATGTATATATGTACCTTTAACACTCTACTAATGTACATGTAGGCCAGATAATGTGTGCATCATCAATATCAAGTATGGTAAATAAGCTAATATCAAAATCTACAGTTAATGTCATGCCATACAAACTTGGCCCATTTTTGATTTATTACCGTTTTAACAAACCTGAGTACTTATCCTATGCAGGCCTACAATTTTTATATTTGAGAACCATAAATTCTTTTTAATTTATACAAAGTCAAAGACCGTAAAGGTCTAATTAGTTCAGTTCTTCATCCAACTTGCACCACAGCTTACATTTTCTAGATTGAATTATGAGCTTGGTGACACTAGTGACTAAATTTGGTTTCTGACAGTTACTGGTCTAAATTAAAGCATATGTGATAGAGATCAAGTCTTGAGCAAATATCACACATTTCAAATAAAAGATGTTGGGCTACTTTAAAAATGGTTTAAATTCTCAAAATAATGCACCATCACCTTTGACCCATTTCCAAGATGAAATTTGTCATTTCCAAATGTGAAATTTGTCATATTGGTATTACCCATCATTTCCAACATTGTAATGTAATTATCATGTTGGTAATGTGCAATGGCATAAAAATTGGTTTAGAGAATCAAATAGGCCCCTATAACTTGGAATCAGTTTGATGCTACATAATAAGATCCACTTTAGTGTACATGCAACACAATCAAATGAGATGACAACACTCGCGCACAGTTTGCAACACTAAAATATCACTATCTGGATAGGATTCCACCATCACAGCACTCTGAGTCTCTCACACAGTTTTGAATCAATGACGACATGTAGCATTATAAATACATTCTACTCTCTGGAGCATATGCTTTACCATTTGATATTTTACCTGTTGCCCCAGTCATGGTCCATAACTGGCCTGTCAGTATTTCAACTTGCCCAGGTATTAATATTTTGGGCAAGTGCATGATCATTCAAGGTAGGTTTACTTCAAGAGTAGGTAATATTAATCAGTTAACAACTACCAGGCAAGTAATCAACCACTTCATCTGGCACTTTTACAACTCTCATAAAAGTCTCATTTGCTTTAATACCTGCAAATGCTGGTTTTTTTCATAATTCCCATTTTCAAAGAAAGGTCATTTCTTTGCAACAGGCGTTGGGCTTTGTTTATTTTTATGCTTTACACAAGGTTTGCAAAAATAACAGTGTGCCAAAAGGACTTTTCTGTATAATGTCATAAGCCAGAATCTTGAATTATTGCAACAACAACAAACAAAAAAAAAATAATAAAAAATAAACAAGTGAAATATTTAAAAATCAGGAACCACAAAACAAAAAACTTTTTGTGGACTTCACATTTGAGCTCAAACTGTATTGCAAAACACAGAACAAACAATTACAGTATATAACTCTACGGTCATTTTTCTGAATGATATTTTAAATATCAGAAAATTAAACAATCCCAGTAAGAAACATGTCGGATAGGGAGGGGGACATGCTCTGATCCAAGAATGGGGAAGAATGAGTGAGTAGGATTTCCCACAATTTGCCGGATAAGACCCCCTCCCTCCCATAGGTAACCCTGCTTCTATATGTCTTGAACTTTTACAATAAAATCATATGTGCAATTTGTCATGTTATAGTGTTGAGTTCAACTGAAAAGGTATTCAAATCTGACACACATGGATACTTAGAAATCACATTATACCGTAATTAATGTGTACATAAACAAGGTGTGGTTTTCAGCATATTTAATTAATCTTCATCATATTCTTCTTCAAACATACTACACACTGTGCATGTATGTGAGCAACGTGACAAAACCACAGATTCGGAAATTCAAGACAAGAGTCTTAAATTCATACCCACAGGCTGTGTTTCGGCAAACCAAACATCAAGGCCTCCCGAGTACGTACTCAGGCTATGGTAATATTGCAGGTAATTAATCAAATTAAGTCACATTATCTCCCGGGTTGACCTGGATAATATGCATGTACCGTGTCAGGTTAAAGACAATCAAGCCAAAAGTTGAGGATGAGGCTTTTGGCAATTGCAATGTTTTTACTGAAACACATTTCTGAGACAAATATAACCATAGGTAACGTGCACCAATTCTTTCATCTGGGTATACACCTGTACTGCTTTGGTATTCTTTCAGCAAACCTATGGATTACATATCGTTCGATACTACACTGGCCTGTGATGACACTACTAGTATAGTGTTGCAACAATAACTAGTGTCACCTTCAAAATAAGAAGGAAACCAGTAACCTTTCAACAGCTGAATATGTTGTGTTGAATTGTTTTTGCATTCTGTTTATAATAACCAAATAAAAAGTTATGTTTGATCAACAGTTTATTGAAATTTTCCAACAAAATGTGAGTAAATTTCAGAAAATATGCTGCAAAACATACTGAGAGAGTTCACAAAATTGGCACATATTTAGATCCATGTGTCTCCCAGTGTCTGCATCATTTCATTATACACATGAGTAAAGATGGGTGTGGGGTAGGTGGGGTGTATACATGTATGTGTGCAATATCTTTTGTTTTATTGCTTGGATTGGATTGGAAGAAATCAAGTTTTTCTCTATATATCTGTTATGCCATCAATTTTTTTTCATTTCACAGAACAAAAAAAGCTGAACTGCATTCATATTTTTGCACATATGTTATATATACGTACCCTTCCAACAACCAAATTGGGCACATGACTATCGCCTACAAGAGTTCTTAGTGGTCTAGGTTCTGGTGTTCCACTGCTGGCACTACTGTGTACACTTCCTTTATCTGTCTTGTCTGTGGCTGTATCTGCTTTCGCTTTGGCTACTGCTGCTGCTTGGCTTGGTTCAACGTACCACCGTTTCTTCTCATATTTTTGTATCATGAAATCTCTCACTTTGTTTTCTTCTCTAGACTCTGGGCCTGCTTGTGATTTTGAGTCATAAAGGCCAAGCCATACCGTCCGACAAACCTGTTGAATCAAGAAAAAAAAGTATAGAAACAAACTTTGAGTAAATTTATCTACATGTAATGTTGCTCACACCAGCCCAGTGGTATCATTTTAATCACCACAGAATTTTTTATGAAAACCCTGAAAAACATCAATCCTATTGTGAGCCGGCCATTTCCGGTTTTGTTTCAGATGAGGAGGGAGGGGTCAAACAAAACTAGTTTTAACAAAACTAATTATGTTTTAGATTTGGTTTGTTGTACAAGTGTACTTTTTTTTGTCACACAAAAAATCTGTAGGGGCACATATTAGGGGAGAGGAGCTGATTAGGTTGAATAAATTTGATCAATTAACACAAAAAAGATCAGGTGATGACTCCTAATGATGGAACACATCATGTCGTCGTCCGTATTCCATAGTGGCGTATAGTGGGGCGCCGCGAATAAACAACTTTTCGAGAAAATCGGGTTTGAAGAAATGCCAATTTAAAATCGAGTTGTGTAAATCTGACATTCATTATATTTTGTAAATGATGTGAAATTTCTGTAGTAAACTAAATAGATTTTATTGTTATATATTTTTCAAAAGAAATAAATACATATGTAACAGTTTGATTTTTAGGGTGATTTTCTTTTTGTTCAACTTTTGGATCCAGGGGCTTACTCGGGCGATAATAAATGTCCAATACCGTTACACAAAATAAATAGACACGATGGAGGACTTGTAGTTATACGCTGTTGTTATGCTCCGGCTTTAATATAATAATATCTGATGATTCGTAGAAACAATGAAGATGGATGCAATAATAATATGATGACGATTGAATTGATATTGACAAGTTGGCAGCTAAGATGGAAGATTTGATGTTTATCAGTTGGTGGCTAAGATGGAAGTGAAGTTAAAATGATCAAGGGACAAATTCACCAGCAAAACACTTGAAAACCAACTTAAGTACCATCTCTGCAACAGCATAAATAATAACCTTAACTAAGCATTTACTTAATGACACATCTTAACAATACACAACCTGATAAAGAGATAAAACTTTCTCATGAATAATTCATAAGTAGATGACCTACAATCTCAAGCTAAAAGATAAGTGGCAATAATTTACACCACACTTAAGTTTTTAGGATAACAATACACACTCATATAAAAGGAATCAATTGCTAAAGTGCTCTTAAAACTTCTATGAATGGAAGACAATAAACAATGAAGACATAAATATTTGAAGTCCTCATAAACTTGAGAATCAAAGGATGCAGCGTGTTCATGAGGTAAATGACCTTTTCAAATTAAAGATAAACCATGATCTATTAAAATAATTTCAAAGACAATGATGATTACGATGGACAATAAGTTAACTTGATGATGATCCTGATCGATTAATTACACAACAGATAGAAATATAATTTGATTTGAAACCAAAAACCTACATTAATTAAGAATGACACAATCAAAATAAACAAAATAATAAACATGGTAAAGAATCATATTACCTTAAATCCTAACATTTCAAACCCTACACTTATTATTAATACCAATCATTCTGATGCCGGTTACATTCACCCCTGCTGCAGAGAAAATGACGTCCGCGGCATTTTACATGAAATTTGGAAGATGATAATTTGAAGAATGTTACAAATTTCAACAAAAACATGATGATCAAATACATAAGTGCATTATGACTTGCTAATTTGGTATGAAATCCAAAAGGTACACTTTGCTGTAAAAACCAAACAATACGAAAGAATCAATAACCACACTTCAACTTTTATGACTTTCATGACCACATCCAAATCTGACTTACAAATCAAAAGAAACTTTTCATGGTAAACCAATTAACACTTTGGAAGAAACAAAACTTCACAATGTTATGAATGCAATGACTCATTTTAAATTAAGCATGATAAACAAGACTAATTTGGAAGAAAATAAAGGCCTACATTAATGACATGTAGAATACATTTTGATATTCTACTTTTAATTTAGTCATGTGAAAATGACACAGATCAAAAATAAACAAGTGAATTTACTTGCATGTATACTATGATAGAAATAAAGCAAGTTATAAGATGACAAGATAATTATGAACTTAATGAACTTAAGATGGAGGATACATAATTAACAAATCATTAATATTCCTGATAATGAAATCAAGAACAAAATAGAACACAATGATTGTGGTTCTACACATAACTCTTTCATGTAGATGACATATCAATAAAATCAATATCATGATGATGAATGAGACATGATATCATAAAATAACAAAAACATTTGGTGAGTAGCATTTTGGAAAAATGTGATGACATGTTGCGCAAACTAAGATCATCTTTTTCTGTGATCTTCATGCCAAAAACATAATTAATAAAATATAGGTTTAATTTATAAAACCTACACTACTCAAACAAAATAGTGAACCAAATAAACAATCCTATAGCAAACCATAATCTTTATGATATGATTATTGAATAAAATAATAGAACACAATGTTAAAGCTCATAACTTAGCTTAGGTCATATCAAATGACATGTTTAAAGAAAAATAAATTATGAGATAAATTGGTTGGCAAATTACTCAAGATGGTATCATGATGGAAATGAAAAATACCTTTGTTTAAATAACTGATGCCAAATACAAATATTTAGATGATTTGATGATAATTTTGGATTGACAATAGCATGCAAATTGGATCACTTTTGGTAACGATCTAAAATATGCCAAAACACAAAATACCATAACAATAGGTTTAGTTTAGAAACCTGTTCAAATCAATTAATAAAACATCAGTTTGCAGAATGAAAATCAATAAACATGTAAGATAACAGGAGACTATCAAAAACTCTGTTTTTTTAAGAGAAATTGGATATGAGCAGTTATTATGCTCAACTTAACTCCTTTGGCCAACATAAAACATGGAGTGAAATAAAATAATGAAGTAAGCAATGACTTCAAACTCAAAGCAATAACATGATTAATAAAATGCCATGACATACTCAGATTTTAATGAGCAAAAATAATAGAATCGCAAAAGAGGACCGCAACTCTTAATTTGAAAGAGGAACTAAGTTTGAATAAGTGTACGTCTTCAAACTTACTCTTTGCAAAACTATACATATAAACATGATAAACACTTCTAAAATAATGATTTAAGAATTTAAGTTGTACACATTGAAGAAGACAACAAACTTAATCATGATCATAAAATGAAGCATTAAGAACCATTATTTGACAAACATAATATGAAGTTTCTGAGATAGGGGTGACACCTACATTCAACTCTGCTGCGAGGAAATGGCGTCCTCGACATTTATACGTGTATAATTATGACACTTTAAAATATGATGAAAATATTGTTTGATGTGGATTTTAGCAACATTCAGTTCAGAGTCACTACATGAATCAGATTTAGATGGTTCAGATGATGGATCTTCATGAGGTAATTCTTCAGAAATAGTATCAACTTCATGTATGGAAGCACTATCATCAGATGGTGGCAAGTCATCATGAACAGGTATAGAGTGTTCACTTACATCACACGAATCACATGGGAAATCGTCAGAATTGTATTCAAACATCTCATGATGACTATCGGCATGATCAAGTTCAGGATCAGCTTCACTTTCTGGTTCAGTTGCATGACATTCATTAGTTGGATCAGTTTGTGTAATAGATTGATGTTGGACACTATGGTTGAAGCAGGGTCTGTCCATGGCATAGCTACTACCACAAACACATATGCCTCCAGGGCCGGTGACGTGAATGGCTTCGGGAGTTCTTCCAGGAATGAGCACAACATCGAACACAACTGATTCACCATCGCCTACACTCGCTTGAACTTTTGCTGGATTGTTCTTGGCGATTCCACGCCAATGCACAAACACATCTTCTCTGGTGTCATCGCGGGTGATGAATCCATATCCATTCTTGACGTTGAACCACTTTACATGTCCTGATATCTGATGAGCAAGATATGATGGAGATGAACGCTGTCTAAGGTGATGGAGATGACGAAGATAGTTCACTTCAGCTTCCAAGGCTTCAAGCCGCGAGATAATATCAGTTATCATGATGTAGTCCAAGGGTCGTGGGTGCCCTGATCCAATTTGTTGAAGAAAAGTTATCGCCAATTTTAGCCCCACGTTGAAGACGCCAATGTAACAGTGAAGATTTTTAGGGTGATTTTCTTTTTGTTCAACTTTTGGATCCAGGGGCTTACTCGGGCGATAATAAATGTCCAATACCGTTACACAAAATAAATAGACACGATGGAGGACTTGTAGTTATATGCTGTTGTTATGCTCCGGCTTTAATATAATAATATCTGATGATTCGTAGAAACAATGAAGATGGATGCAATAATAATATGATGACGATTGAATTGATATTGACAAGTTGGCAGCTAAGATGGAAGATTTGATGTTTATCAGTTGGTGGCTAAGATGGAAGTGAAGTTAAAATGATCAAGGGACAAATTCACCAGCAAAACACTTGAAAACCAACTTAAGTACCATCTCTGCAACAGCATAAATAATAACCTTAACTAAGCATTTACTTAATGACACATCTTAACAATACACAACCTGATAAAGAGATAAAACTTTCTCATGAATAATTCATAAGTAGATGACCTACAATCTCAAGCTAAAAGATAAGTGGCAATAATTTACACCACACTTAAGTTTTTAGGATAACAATACACACTCATATAAAAGGAATCAATTGCTAAAGTGCTCTTAAAACTTCTATGAATGGAAGACAATAAACAATGAAGACATAAATATTTGAAGTCCTCATAAACTTGAGAATCAAAGGATGCAGCGTGTTCATGAGGTAAATGACCTTTTCAAATTAAAGATAAACCATGATCTATTAAAATAATTTCAAAGACAATGATGATTACGATGGACAATAAGTTAACTTGATGATGATCCTGATCGATTAATTACACAACAGATAGAAATATAATTTGATTTGAAACCAAAAACCTACATTAATTAAGAATGACACAATCAAAATAAACAAAATAATAAACATGGTAAAGAATCATATTACCTTAAATCCTAACATTTCAAACCCTACACTTATTATTAATACCAATCATTCTGATGCCGGTTACACATACTATTGCTGGCAAACTGACAATAAAACTATACGTCACTATGGAAAACGAACAAAACGCAATACCCTAACCTTACGTTAACCGTGACGCCACCTCGGTCGCCGTGTAATCCCTATGGCGTTACTTTTTTGCGTCTTTTCAGATTCCATAGTGGCGATAGGTCCGATCACGCTGTCGCCACTATGACATACGATGTTTTTCATTTTTGCCAATATTTCATAATTATAAAATGTGTAAAAAAAGTGGCGTATGGTCGATACGCCACTATGGAATACAAAAATGTCACTTTGTAACTATACGCCACATTTAATTAATTAATTACTAATTAATTAGCTAATTATGACTGATGAGACTTAGAAAAATGAAAGAGAACATCATTAAAAACATATGTGCCAATTTTCAAAAAATGACCAAAAAACACTATACGGCCCTTTGGAATACAGCCGACGATGTGTGCAGTACATGTCAAAAACTAGGCCTTTTTCATCCAATCTGACACAAGATGACCCTCTGTATAAGGCTGACACCTGAGAGTACTGAATTAAGAGAGGCGCTACATCGATCGCTCAAGTGAGGACAGCGTGAGCTCGATACCTGTATAAGAGTCTGTTCGTCACGCCACAAATCCTGAAAGGTGATTTTGAATATGTAATGATATGAATGAGCTATAATGTGACGTAGCTACTTAAAAGGCGCTGTCATTGGATGTACGTGGTTCATTTTCCTATGAGTTATTGTTGTTGTTATTTTAAATGTTTGTTTTTTTGTCTTTTATCTGAACGCATCGCCAATTAAGGCGTGCCACTGATATAGGCCTAAAAGCGTCCGTTCAAATAAATAAATAAAATAAAATATGCCCATATTGTTGTTGTTGGGCAGACATCACGCTCTCTGCGAATGGTACAAAAAGGTGACTAATAGAAATATATTACGGATCTTGGCAGCAGACAGATTGCGCTGTTCTTTGACCCTGACTGTTTGTCACGTCGACCTAGATAAACACGTACAAGCAGGGGATGCGACTGTGCCACAGGTTTTGTCTTTGGAATCGGTATAGGCAATTTGTACAGAGTGCGGCTAGCCTGCTGACACCCAATTATCCCTTTTTCTAAGAAGATGACACACAATAACCTCCTTTCTGAGTCCATCACCCAATGACCACCTTTTCCATGACTTTTCTCTACCCTAAAATTTAACTAATTTTCTAATTACCTTAACCATGTGGGTATAAGCCCACCTTTGGCTATAAGCCCACTCCATAGAGCTTACAGCTCTATGGCCCACCCCTATTTTCAAAACATTCTGGGGACTAGGGTGCACTTGGGTGTAAGCCCAGTAGTAATTTTGACTAAGTTCTTAAATCAAATCAATGCTTTTCTCTCACATTTAAGAACAAATTATATAAGAATATCAGTTGATAATTAACATTACATACTTATAATTATAAAACATTGACATAGATGATAGAAATTACTGGTACATCGGACATATACAAATGGGAACGCTTGTTCTTATTTTTAAATTCAAGTACTAACCTCCTCCCCGGTTATAAGCCCATACCCATTTTTGAAGTGAAATCTGCCATCTAGGGTGGGGGAGGTGTGCTTATGTACCCGAGTGGTTACAGTAACTAGTGTTTCAAGGAATGCTTGGTGGTGCTGTTAGGAGTTGGTTCATTGGTTGTAAATATGCAGAAGAAAGTAGTTCCTTCTTCTCTGTTGAGTGTTCTTTCATATATTTTTCATACACTCTTAGATAGCGAGAACCAATCAGAGCAAGCGTTAGAAAAATCCAAACCATGCATTGATTGTGTCTAATTGCACTCCGCGTACTACGCGCAGTGCTTTTGCGCGCATTCGCGTCTCGTAGGCTTGATTCATTTTTCGGGCGGGTTGATGCATTCATATTTGGTTCTATTTTCCAATATTTTAAGTGATAATTTTATTATAAAAACAGCAAATATCACGTTTTTTTTCTTCTCGTGTATGAAATAGATTAATAAACTTGTATTTCTTATTGCTCGAGATTTTCGGGGCTCGTGCATTAGACGCATCAACATCAGCGCGCATGCATTATTTTGTCTAATTTCTCTCCCAATAAGTAATACGCGTTCATTAACCTATAAACGACGAACTCCTAATAGTGCCACCTACAGGGCGCACACCACTAAATAATCGTCGCATTGAAATACACGGGAAAATACAAGAAAGTAAGTTTGTTTTTTCTACCCCATGTAACAACATTTTTAATATTTTGATCGAATCAACGTCTTAAATAAAGTAAAATAAACTTTTATTTAAATTTGAAGTTAAGACAAACTTGAGAGATACGAACACCTGAACAGCGCCATCCCGAATTTCAGCCGACACTCTCGCCTCTTTACCAGTTCCGGCCATGATATTATTCCGAGGGCCTATTGCCCACGTACATTCGATTCGGAACATTTGTAATGTTGAGCTCCTATTCTATCGCTTTTATCAAAACAACCAAGAGTCACTCAAATTTGGTTCCTCGGACGCCAATATATTTCGCATCTAGGCGCTATTTTTACCGGAACTATGAAGGGTTACAACAAATGCGGAAGGATTTAGTGTAGTGCACCCTACATCAGTTCCAACCAGAAGCAGCCGTCGAGGTGCAGGAATTGGTCAGTCAATTTGGGAAAGTGCTAAGTCTTTGTACAGAACTGTCATTGAGGTACATGTACCTAACATCAATCCAAATTTTGGATTTATACACAAGAATCTCTGAATTATCTTTCCACTTGAGATGTCCTGCAATCAACGAAAAAAACAGTTGGTATACTTTGTAAGAACCACTGCTCTACGAGTTCAGTGAAATAAGTATTACTATGTTTGATGAGAAGTACAAACCTTCCCCTTTCCCCTTCCCTAATCCCCCTCAACCAATGTTCAGGAGACTGGAGCTAGCCTAATATCAAAATTGCTTTCATCTCTATTGAATTGGGGGAGAGGGGCAGCAATTTACAGTTTGTATGCCAAAGTGTGCCAACATTTATTTCCTTGAATGTAAGTCCAGAGACTTGCCAAACCAGCGGGGAAAAAAAGAAAAATTGAAAGAAAAAAACAACATTAAAATCAGAGCCAAAAGCCACGATCTGTGCTGCAAATACCGCATTACGTGTTTGTTGAAGCCCTAGTCATACATTATACATGACTCAGATCACTTATACCCCTTTGTGTGCATGTATTTTTGTACTCTAAAACTGATGAATCTAGCAATTCCACAATACAATTGAAATTTCCACTGCCTTGGAATCGATCTGAATGATCAAAATTTACTTTATTCTTATTGATATAAAATTTATGTTAACATTTCAAGTGTAGTAGAGTACTGGCTCCAGAGAATACAATATTATGAACAACGACACTCGGAAAAATAGTTGAACTTGCTAAGCATGAAAATCAATATTACTTACTTGCACATGCCTTGCTATAATGTTTAGTTAATGGGTACTTCAGACATTGCTAAAGAACCAAAAGGTTACATATTGCCCCAAACCATTCATGGTTCTTAGCCGTGATAACACAGGACACATATAAATATGAAGGTAGAGAAGAGCGGGTGAAATGGACTGACTTTCTTTCATTTCATGGGTGTATAATGAAGCATGAGAAAAAAGGGGTGGACTTCTTGATGGCAAAGGTCCTACAAGTATATCTTGTTATTAAAAATATGAAGCATGCAATTTATCAAAAGGGGCGTGTTTATTTGAGGCAAATTATAATGAAACAAGAATTGTCTTTAAAAAAGACAAAGTTCACGGATAGTAATTTGTTCTAACTTTCATGCAAAAGGAACCAGTTGTTTTTTAATTATCCTTCAAACAAATATCACTAGGCCCCGGCAAAAAACACAATTTTTTGAAGTAAAAAACGAGATCCAAAATTTTGAAAGGCGAGAAAAGCGAGATTTCCCCCGAAAAATGGCACGAGAAGCTTTCAAAACACCCGAAAATGCGGAAAAAAAAAAAAAATCCACAAATTTGCTGCTCTCTATTGTTCAGCACAATGTTTAGATGTAAATAAACCTGCCGACGGCCGGCCGGTATCGAAGAAAAAAGTGACAAAAAGTTGACCTTGAATTATGTTTTATAGTCAAAATAGTTCAGTAATTCAATAAATATAATGATATTTGGCCTAAACTTGAACTCATGTCAGTTTTTATTGAGTAATGCATGGCTTTTTCACTCGACCATGTGCTTGCAATGCTGTTGAATTCTGCACTTTGGCTAAGTTGGAACTGCATTTTAATGGAATTCGGCGAACTTTTATGGCATAACGCAACATTTTTATAGTAAGTGCACTGCTTGGAAACTTTTTTAAAAAGCGAGATAGTTGGTTAATAGCGATTTTTTTGGCCGGGCCTTAAATATCACTATCATATTCAATTATAGTTCTAGGGTTGCTAAGAATACGCGATTTTGGAGGCCAAAAAACGCACCCCGTTTTTCCAAAAAACGAGACGAAAATCCATGATTTCTTTTTTTGCGATTTTTTCCCCACAGATTTGGAGTGTTTAGAACAAAACCAGGTGGAACGGACGGAACCGGCAGTCAAGTGCTGGTCGTGTTTTGATTTCATCCCTAAGTTTGTTCACATCATAGTATATAAAATTTCAAGTTTCAAAATAATATGTATTGATGAAAACCCCTACACTAATTATGAAAAAGGTTTTTAACACAAGTCAAAGAGCAGTGATGTTATTATCTCCATCTGACTTATTAGCTCAGTTGGTAGAGCATCGGTCCGGTGATCCGAAGGTCCCAGGTTCAAATCCTGGATAGTCAGTGACATTTGTTCACTGGCTGTCATTTATGTATGTGTTGACTTGTGTTAACAAGAGCACCAATGGCGCTGTGGCTCTACGCTTTTTTTGTGGGAAAGCAATTGTTCTTGGAGTCGAATGCGCAACAGGTTGGTAGGTCGGTCAATTTTTTTAAACCTTCAGTTTGAAAAAATTCCCACAAATATTCAATACGGTCCTTGAAACTCGCTGCGGTGGTCAATCTTCCTCCTCCGCATTATTATTTTTTACGCATTACTATTAGTTGCAAAATCTGAAAATAATTCATTATTGTGCAAATTACTACTGAACCAGCAAGAATAATTTGTTCTGCAAAATTTTAAAATCCCCTTTTTTAGTATTTGAAGCTTTCAACAACTATAGAAAGCCTTGGCAACTATTAGAATTCATCTAAATTGACCTCAGACGACCCGAAATGACCTCCCAAAATTTTGCTCTAAATGGTGACCTCAGATGACCCCAAAATGACCTTCTAAAAATTTGACTTCAAATGTTGACTGTACCCACCAAGTTTCATGCCCATACGACAGTTTTTAGTAATTTGACCTCAGGTGACCCCTGGCTGACTCAAATGAGCTTCCAAAATTTGGTTCTAAATGTTGACTGTACCCACCAAGTTTCATGCCCATACGACAGTTTTTGCTAATTTGACTTCAGATGACCCCTGGATGACCTCTGGTGACCGTGACCCACTATCCAATACAAACTTGTTCTGTGCGACCCTACAAAATTAGGCTCCAAATGTTGGCCGTGCCCACCAATGCCCATACAACATTTTTAGCAATTTTACCTCAGATGACCCCTGGGTGACACCGGTTGACCCTGAAATGACCTTCCAAAATTTGACTCCAAATGTTGACTGTACCCACCAAGTTTCATGCCCATATGACAGTTTTTGCTAATTTGACCTCAGATGACCCTGGATGACCTCAGGTGACCTTGACCCACTAACCAATACAAACTTGTTCTGCCTGGGGTCAAGATGCACCCACCAAGTTCGAGGAACATGCGACCCCACAAAATTTGGCTCCAAATGTTGACTGTATCCAGTTTCATGTTCATACAACAGTTTTTTAGTAATATGACCTCAGATGACCCCTGGGTGACCCCAAAATGACCTTCCCAAAATGTTGATTCCAAATGTTGACTGTACCCACCAAGTTTCATGTCCATACGACAGTTTTTAGTAATTTGACCTCAGGTGACCCCGGATGACCTCAAAATGACCTTCCCAAAATTTGACTCCAAATGTTGACTGTACCCACCTAGTTTCATGCCCATACAATTTTTAGTATCTTCCCAAAATTTGACTTTAAATGTTGACTGTACCCACCAAGTTTCATGCCCATACGAGTTTTTAGTAATTTGACCTCAGATGACCCCTGGGTGACCCCGGATGACCTTCCCGAAATTTGACTCCAAATGTTGACTGTACCCACGGTTTCATGCCCCTACAACAGTTTTTGCAAATTTGACCTCAGATGACCCTGGATGACCTCAGGTGACCTTGACCCACTAACCAATACAAACTTATGCTGGAGTCGAGATGCACCTAGTACCAGGGATCTATACGATGATTTTGTTTTTGGTGGATCACGGCGCCCGCATAGGCATTTTACACATAAAATACACTTAACCCACACGCAACGCAATTGAATAACAGACCGGTACTGCATTGTCGCTTGTTACCAGTTGTTCTCATTTATGTAATCAGCAATTGGAGCCTACAAAATGTGGTGCATTTATAGTGTACGGTACTATTATGTGATATCGGGAATTGACACAAATTTTACGGTAACAAAATCAGTCATACTCAGAAAGGATAAAATTCGAATTGAGAAAATATTGTATGTGTGACTTGTTGTACTAAAGATGCATCCACCCACCAAGTTTGAGGAACATGCTTCCCCTACTATGCTAGTGCTCTGACGATAACACTCCGATCGCCATGCAATCTAAGTTTTGTAGGCCAGTGGGACAACGGAATCACTACGTGAACGAGCTACTACTACACTAGTCTCTCTGAGAGAAGAGGCAGACACAGACAAACAAACAGATTCTAGTGAATTAAATAGTGATGATCAGTTGTAGCAGCTACAAATTTGAACGTTTGTCAGGGGTCAAACCCCTCCATTTATATTTCCCCACACTTTTTAGACAGACACCCTTTTATCAAAAATTGAACCCCCACCCTTATGCAGTGTTTGTGACCAAAGCTTACAGCATTTATCAAATTCGGAAGACTGAACATCGGCGCTATCGCCGTGTTATACAGCCACTTCCGGGTCCATTTTATCACTATCTGCGCCATCAATCCATTTCAGAATCCAAATTGATGCAGAATTTATCCTCATCTATCAAACACTCATGATTTTCTTATTCATCTGAAACATTTGCGACATAATATTGGCAAAACTGCAATCATCTTTCGAAAAGATACGACTTTAGATTGTTTACAGCATTACTTTATCAAATTCGGAAGACTGAACATCGGCGTTTCATACAGTCACTTCCGGGTCCATTTTATCATTATCTGCGCCATCAATCCATTTCAGAATCCGAATTGATGCAGAATTTATCCTCATCTATCAAACACTCATGATTTTCTTATTCATCTGAAACATTTGCGACATATTAAATGTTGGCAAAACTGCATCACTGCAACTGCATCGAAAAGATACGACTTTAGATTGTTTATCATAAAGTAACACATGGGCAAATGGGCAAATGGCTGAGATACCTGTGAGATCCTGAATACATGAATACGTCAGTCTATACTCTCTACACGGCCGCTGTGGTTCGGATCGCTCCACTTCTAGTGTGAGCGAAGCGGCCAAAGCGGCTGATGTAGAGACTGAAAATTATATTCATTCATAAAACTCACGGTAGCGTCGATTCTACTACAGGTGACGTCGTATGAATTGAAAACATCAGCAAATTAATTTTTGACATTTTCTTTCCAGATTTATGAAGAAAATATGAATGTTTTTCAACAGATCATCAAATTACTTTATTATATATTTTTTTCAATTGGTAGCGTTACCCCTACGCTTTATAATTATATATTGCTCACACGCTTTTTAGAAACCCACCCTATATTCCGCAAAATTGTAATTTTTACAGATTTTCAGAATTCCCAACCCACGCTGTAGAAAGCGTGCCAGACAAACAATGATAATGAATAGCCAGATGTGACCTTCGCTGTCGAGACGTTGTTTTCAGGGTTGTCAAACCCGCGATTTGGTAACCCAATTAGGCGACTTTTGAAGATTTTCCCTGGGACAATTTCCTGCCCCATAGAATACAAAGGGTAAAGAAAAAAAATTGGGCGACTTTTTCGATTATTTGACCTGCGATTCGGGCTGAATTTTTTGGCAACCCTGGTTATTTAGCGTTCATTTAATTAAATTACTACGCCGCTGGTCTCTAGATATTTTGAAGTGTTGTCCCATGGTAACAAAACTCCGAGAACTCAATAAACAATCTGGACAAAGGAATCATCCAATCACGTTTCTATCCATGTGAGAGATCACCGCAAAAATTCATGATAAAAGGTCACTTTCCCAAAGAAAAATAGTGCAATCCGTCAAGTCCCGCCATGATCTCACAACTTAAATTACTCAGACCAAAATAATCTCTAGCGCATACAGGGAACCAAGCAAAACGATAGAAATGACTTGTTTCTCATGACGACTTTTGACTTTTCTCACTTCAAAATAAGTACTTTCCCCACCCCAAATTCACTTCTAAAGGAGTGCAATCGATTGCTAAATAACTAAGCAAACCTTGAATGTAATTTCAAAGCCAAATATCATTAACAAAAGAAACCTTAGCATAAAAAGCAAGAACGCAAGTGGCCAAAATTTGTAGCAAAAATACAGTCCTCACTGACTACAATGACTAAGGCTCACTAGCTCCGCTAAGAGCCAAAAACCTTTCTCATATTTAATTTACCACATAGATTAAACTTTATTTCTCCGGCCCTACACTAATTATTTTCTTTTTGTGAAATCTACCCCATTACCATGTTTCTACTCCATTTCTTGTGGTGTGTAGTGCACCATTGATATTGACTATAATACTCTATGTGAAACCTACCTTAGAGCTATGTTTCTACTCCATTTCTTGTGGTTTGTAGTGTGCCATTGATATTAACTTGACTCTTTGTGACCCCTACCTTAGTGCTATGTTTCTACTCCATTTCTTGTGGTTTGTAGTGTACCATTGATATTGACTTTCACTCTTTGTGACCCCTACCTCAGTGCTATGTTTCTACTCCATGTGGTGTGTAGTGTGCCATTGATATTGACTTAATTCTTTGTGAAACCTACCCCCATTACCATGTTCTACTCCATTTCTTGTGGTGTGTAGTGTGCCATTGACTTGACTCTTTGTGACCCCTACCTCAGTGCTATGTTTCTACTTTTATTTCTTGTGGTGTGACTCTTTGTGAAACCTACCCCATTACCATGTTTCTACTCCATTGCTTGTGGTGTGTAGTGTGCCATTGATATTGACTTGACTCTTTGTGAAACCTACCCCATTGCCATGTTTCTACTCCATTTCTTGTGGTATGTAGTGTGCCATTGATATTGACTTGACTCTTTGTGACCCCAACCTCAGTGCTATGTTTCTACTCCATTGTTTGTGGTGTGTAGTGTGCCAATGATATTGACTTGACTCTTTGTGAAACCTACCCCATTACCATGTTTCTACTCCATTTCTTGTGGTGTGTAGTGTGCCATTGACTTGACTCTTTGTAACCCCTACCTCAGTGCTATGTTTCTACTCCATTTCTTGTGGTGTGTAGTATGCCATTGATATTGACTTGACTCTTTGTGACCCCTACCTCAGTGCTATGTTTCTACTTCATTTCTTGTGGTGTGTAGTGTGCCATTGATATTGACATGACTCTTTGTGAAACCTACCTAATTGCTGTTTCTACTCTACTACTTGTGGTGTGTAGTGTGCCATTGATATTGATTACACTCTTTGTGAAACCTACCTCATTGGTATGATTTTATTTCTTGTGGTGTACCATTGATATTGACGATTTTAAACTCCTTGTTAAACCTACCTCAATGCTATGTTTCTACTCTACTGAAGATTGTGATTGATATGATTTGTGGTATGTAGTGTGCCACTGATATTGACTATAATACTCTTTGTGAAACCTACCTTAGAGCTATGTTTTTACTCCATTTCTTGTGGTGTGTAGTGTGCCATTGATATTGACTTGACTCTTTGTGACCCCTACCTCAGTGCTATGTTTCTACTCCATTTCTTGTGGTGTGTAGTGTGCCATTGATACTGACTTGACGCTTTGTGACCCCTACCTCAGTGTTATGTTTCTACTTCATTTCTTGTGGTGTGTAGTGTGCCATTGATACTTGACTCTTTATGAAACGTACCCCATTACCATGTTTCTACTCCATTGCTTGTGGTGTGTAGTGTGCCATTGATATTGACTTGACTCTTTGTGAAACATACCCCATTGCCATGTTTCTACTCCATTTCTTGTGGTATGTAGTGTGCCATTGATATTGACTTGACTCTTTGTGACCCCAACCTCAGTGCTATGTTTCTACTCCATTGTTTGTGGTGTGTAGTGTGCCATTGATATTGACTTGACTCTTTGTGAAACCTACCCCATTACCATGTTTCTACTCCATTTCTTGTGGTGTGTAGTGTGCCATTGATATTGACTTGACTATTTGTGACCCCTACCTCAGTGCTATGTTTCTACTTCATTTCTTGTGGTGTGTAGTGTGCCATTGATATTGACATGACTCTTTGTGAAACCTACCTAATTGCTGTTTCTACTCTACTACTTGTGGTGTGTAGTGTGCCATTGATATTGATTACACTCTTTGTGAAACCTACCTCATTGGTATGATTTTATTTCTTGTGGTGTACCATTGATATTGACGATTTTAAACTCCTTGTTAAACCTACCTCAATGCTATGTTTCTACTCTACTGAAGATTGTGATTGATATGATTTGTGGTATGTAGTGTGCCACTGATATTGACTATAATACTCTTTGTGAAACCTACCTTAGAGCTATGTTTTTACTCCATTTCTTGTGGTGTGTAGTGTGCCATTGATATTGACTTGACTCTTTGTGACCCCTACCTCAGTGCTATGTTTCTACTCCATTTCTTGTGGTGTGTAGTGTGCCATTGATACTGACTTGACGCTTTGTGACCCCTACCTCAGTGTTATGTTTCTACTTCATTTCTTGTGGTGTGTAGTGTGCCATTGATACTTGACTCTTTATGAAACGTACCCCATTACCATGTTTCTACTCCATTGCTTGTGGTGTGTAGTGTGCCATTGATATTGACTTGACTCTTTGTGAAACCTACCCCATTGCCATGTTTCTACTCCATTTCTTGTGGTATGTAGTGTGCCATTGATATTGACTTGACTCTTTGTGACCCCAACCTCAGTGTTATGTTTCTACTTCATTTCTTGTGGTGTGTAGTGTGCCATTGATACTTGACTCTTTATGAAACGTACCCCATTACCATGTTTCTACTCCATTTCTTGTAGTGTGTAGTGCTAGTGTGCCATTGATATTGACATGACTCTTTGTGAAACCTACCTAATTGCTGTTTCTACTCTACTACTTGTGGTGTGTAGTGTGCCATTGATATTGATTACACTCTTTGTGAAACCTACCTCATTGGTATGATTTTATTTCTTGTGGTGTATAGTGTACCATTGATATTGACGATTTTAAACTCCTTGTTAAACCTACCTCAATGCTGTTTCTACTCTACTGAAGATTGTGATTGATATTATTTGTGGTGTGTAGTGTGCCACTGATATTGACTATAATACTCTTTGTGAAACCTACCTCAGAGCTATGTTTCTACTCCATTTCTTGTGGTTTGTAGTGTGCCATTGATAGACTTGACTCTCTGTGACCCCCACCTCAGTGCTATGTTTCTACTTCATTTCTTGTGGTTTGTAGTGTGCCATTAATATTGACTTGACTCTTTGTGAAACAAACCCCATTACCATGTTTCTACTCCATTTTTTGTGGTATGTAGTGTGCCATTGATATTGACTTGACTCTTTGTGACCCCTACCTCAGTGCTATGTTTCTACTCCATTTCTTGTGGTTTGTAGTGTGCCATTGATATTGATTGACTCTTTGTGAAACCTACCCCATTACCATGTTTCTCAGAGACAAAAATTTAAATCAGATTTTTTTTATTTAAATTGATTTTTTAATTTTTCTTTAATTTTAAGAACTGCTATACCCCATGATAAAGTCAAAAGAGTACCAGTGGAATGCTAGTCATATACACAATCCTACCAGGTATTTACAAAAAAATCAAAACATGTTTTTACATGTGAAAATTTCAAAGAAAAAATTTTGGTAAAATCATGGGCAAAAACTTGTTGAATTCTGTACCTTGAAAATGAATTTTCAGCAATAGATAAAGTGACATCATATAGAGGTATTTAATTGTATCCAAAAGTTGTAGAAACATTAGGAATTAAGTAAAACAGCCAAAATCAAAGAAATTAGCTTACATGTATCAAAAATGGTAAAAAAATGAAAAAGTTGATTTAAATCAGTGATTAAAAAAAAATCAAGTGATTTAAATCAAACAACCCTGATGTTTCTACTCCATTTCTTGTGGTGTGTAGTGTGCCATTGATATTGACTTGACTCTTTGTGACCCTACCTCAGTTCTATGTTTCTACTTCATTTCTTGTAGTGTGTAGTGTGCCATTGATGCTGGCCAAAGTAGGTTGTGTGCAGGGGTAGCATTAAGGCCCGAAAGTCGGGGGTTGTTTTCCCGTGTTTTTCACTCCTGAGCTTGCAGAAAATCCAAATACATGGGGTGAAAATTAAATCTCCGGGGTGAAAAATATTTTGCAGTGTAGCCAGGGGTAGGAATGAGGTCCAAAAGTAGAGGGTCAGGGTTCACCCCTGAGCTTGCACATATTCCCAATATTGAGGGTGAAAAATTAATATTTTTTAAATTTAGGGGGTCATTCACCCCCAACCGGGGGTTAACGCTACCCCTGGCGGTGTGTAATCGGTAGCAATAATCGGTAATGTTTACATTTTTTACCGATCCCGATTCAGAACCAGTTAGGCAAATATCGGTCCCGATTCAGAACTGCCGATCGTGATCAGTGCATCTCTAATGTGTAGTACGGTATGCCATTGATCACTTCACTCGTTGCGAAACCTACCTAATTGCTGTTTCTACTCTATTTCTTGTGGTATGTAGTGTACTACCAATGAAACTATACCGTAATCTTTGTGAAACCAACCTCATTACCATGTTTCTACTCTATTTCTTGTGGTGTGTAGTGTGCCAGTGCCACTGATACTGACTTTACTCATTGTGAAACATGGTCAGAAATTTGCAACCAAGTGCGAGAATCCTTTATGATTCTCCCAGTGGAATTTTGAAAGAATCCATGGACTCTCGCCATATAACTTTGTATAATAAATTGAAATATTTACGAGAATCCATTTAGATTCTTGCAATTTTGTTGACAAGAATCTTTGCGAGAATGGATTCTCGCAGAATTTCTGACCCTGTGAAACCTACCTCATTGCTATGTTTCTACTCTATTTCTTGTGGGATATAATGTACCGGGTACCATTGATATTAACATCACTCTTTGTGAAACATACCTCATTGCCTTGTTTCTGTAAGTACTCTATTTCTTGTGGTGTGTAGCTTGCCATTGATATTGACTTCACTCTTTGTGGAGGGTTTAACCCTCTCCTGTAAAGAGACAAAAATGAAAAAGTTATTAACCTGTTTGAAATATTAATCAAATCTACAGGACATGTTACATTATCTAGATGTACATGTATTCTGTTGAAATCTAAAATCTATAACAGGGGTAGAATTACGTAAGGTGTCGCATGAATCATGGAAGAAACCATGAAAGAGAGCTGGTCGTGTTTTCGCGATCGCGAGTGCTTTCTTGGCGATTAATCTTCGGCCCGTGGGCAATTTATGCAATCAATGTGAAATTTCAGAGAAAATGGCGAAACTGTTTATTTAGGCCCTACATTACAAAAATATGTAATTTTATCAGGCCGCGACAAATTTTATTTTTTAGCTTGCCCGATCGGGCAGGCAATATCCAAAAACTGGTTGCCCGAAATTGCCCGAAATTAACCCATATTCCTGGCAACAATTGTCGACAAAGTCACATACCGTACTCATCATGCAGTGCAGTGCATAATACCGTAAGTGTGCCGAATTTGGCAGTTTCATTCTTACGGAAATCCAATACTTTTCTCAGTTCAGTTGATAAATAAATGAGTATTCATGAAATGCATAAAAAATGAACATACATTCAATTATTTCACTGTTTGTTTCTTACATGTGTGGAAAATAATGTGTATTTTATGTGAAATTTTGTCAGTAAAGTCACGGCGATTTACGTATTTCGCCAACCACTAATACATCTCAATCTCAATCATATGCAAATACATGGCCAGCTGACGTCATTGACGTCATGATATTTGCACGAAACAGGTTCTATAATTGGCCAAACTTCCAATACGTCACGTAACGGCATGATGTTCATTAGCATATGTATATGTCTGCAAGTCTGGTGTGGGATACGAGTGCCTAGCGAAATTTGAGTTCCATTTCAAGAAGTTTTCTACTTTGTTTTGACGTTTTTTTACTTCTGTGAACACGCCAAGTTGGACAGAAATACTCCATTTTAAATCATCAAGCTTTAATTGGTTTAAATTTAGACTTGCCCGATCGGGCACAGCTCTTCAGAGTTTTAATTGCCCGACAAAAAATGTGATTGCCCCGCGCTATCGGACAGACGATTTGTCGCAGCCTGAATTTTATTGCATAAAAAAACTGCTATGCACAATTTGAGAATTGCTATACAAAATAAATAGTGAATAGCAGTTTTTGTGATGCAAAATTTATGCTGGAAGGAGAACCCTGAAAACAGAACATGAAAAATTGGACCATGCCTCTTTCAGATGCGTTGCAAAAAATGTCAACGGCAACACTGATCTAACAAAAACGATAGCAAATGGACTGTAGCCTTGAATGTATAATTGTGTACAAATTTGAAGCTAGAGTTCAAGAGGAACTGACATGATAACTGCCAGTGGGGATAGAGTACAGGTAGACAAGTGTGGTCTTTGCAGACAGGCTGAGGCAGCCCACAAAAGAAAATTTCAATCCCCTTAACCCTCCCCCTAGTATAAAATTGAAACTTGGCCCAGTCAAGCCTCGAAATAAGCAGATCTGGACCAGGAGCCACACATTTGGAAAAATGTCTATAAAGTTGCACCCTAAATCAAAATAACCACTGATTGACTGAACAAGATATTTAGAACTCCCCAAAAGGATATCAAAGGCCACACTGGCAGACTGGAGTAGAGTTTTAGCACTCAGTTTTCAGACCTATACTGACTTTAGGGCTAAGATTGCAAGTCTAGTCTGGCACTTATAAAAAAAATTCAGCATTTTGTGACTTAAGGGTGTACTACACCCCTGTCCAATTTTGTGCCTATCTTTGCATTTTTCTCAAAAATCATAGCGTATTGGTGGCAAGTAAGATAGGTATAGGGGCAAGGACTACAACTACTGCACTGGAAATTTTATTTCAGCACAGACAACAGTTGTGGAGTTACAGTCAAAAATGAGGGAAAACCAATATTTGATCAATAAATCAATAACTACTTGTCTTGCGTTGCTGAATTTTCAGTGCAGTAGTTGTAGTCCTTGCGACTAATGTATCTTACTCGTCACCAATGTGCTATAATTTTGAGAAAAATGCAAAAATATGCACAAAATTGGACAGGGGTGTAGTACCCCCGTAAGGCCCTTCACAATTAATTCTTAGTTTCCTGGTTGAAAACCAGGGATGAGGCGACTTTTAATTATTAAAATAAAGAAAATACAGAAAATAGATAATTATCTTTTATTTTCTTTATTTTAAAATAAGTGGTCGCAACCTACAAGCCATTCTGACAAGGAGCATGCATTTAATTATTTAACTACCCGGTACTATGTTTGATTTTATACATAAGTTATGGTACAATTAGGTTCTATGTTTATTCATCATTATAGATGATATGATCAAAGTCAGAAAGTAGCAAATGGTAGTCATTAAAAGTTATTTTTAAAGAGAAAATCCAAAATATAAATAAAATAATTAAATACGGTATTTTGCAATTCTCTACTTTGGACGCGGGCGGGAAACAGGAAACTACCGGTACTTGTTTATTCGCTTACCGGGGGCGCTTTCGAGGAACTTCCTCGCCCAGCCCCCAACTCAACACAAAATTTGACAACCATGACAGTTACCAACTTGCGCGGAAAAGGGGTTATTTTTTTACCAGTAGCAACTAGCAAGGACCTCGAAATTGGCAAAATAGGGGGTATTTAATTTGCACTGTCCGTAAAATTTGACAGTGAAATCAGCAAAATAGGGGCATTTAATTTGCACTGTCAATTTTATGTCAATATTTAGTGTCATTGTCATTGACATTGTCATGATAAGGGGCATCTGAAATTCTAGTCATTGAAAACCACAAAAAAGGGGTTGTTTTTGGCCAAATTTTGTCCTCGATTTTGCATGAAAAAGGGGGGTAAATTTGATGAAAAATCATTGCAAAGGGGGCTTTTGAAAGATTTGGTAACTCTCATGCATGCATGGTTGTCAACTTTTGTGTTGAGTTGCAGTTGCAGTTGGGGGCCGGGCTTCCTTGACCTCGTCATCAGCCGATGAAAGTTCCTCGAAAGTGCTCCCGGCTGGGCTCCCGGTAAGCGAAATAAACAAGTAGTGTTGAAGTTTAAATTAATAATTTTCATTACATTATAATTATAATATTTACAAATACAATAATTCATGAATTTCAATTTTTAAAAAGACAAGTAAGATCGTCTTCATTTGTTTAGATCTTTTTACATGGAAAGGGCTATTGGAAAGTTTATTTTACCATGGACAGCAGGTACAGTTCCCGGGGCGGGTACACCGGGGGGTACACTAGGATACACTACAGTTATCACAACCAGTGCAGTGAGTGGGTTGGGCAAGCCCGGTCCGTGCGTAACAGAACGGTGCATACGGTAAATACCATTCCACTGAGCTGATTGACGGTCATGGTGACACTCGTGATCGCCATAGACCAACGTGTAAACAGGGTCAACGATATGGTAAACTTACAAAATTCCGCTACATGATGTACACACAAATGATCCTATTGTCATGTTAACGTAAGTGGGACCTCGTTGATGGCAATCAAAACACGTTTTATTGTGCTCCTTTGCCACCATCTCCCGTAAAAGAGTCAGATGTTTCTCCTCCTGCTTCCGCCTGGACGCCATTTTTGATTAATTCGGATGTTCAATGTTCGGAAATTTCCGGAAATACCCGGAAGTGAAGATGTGATCAATTTTCTGTGTCAGAAAAGACGGGAATCGGATTACTTATATGAAAAATATACTTTTCTGCTTCTTTATAGAATGACAGTTCGTTCAGGGAATGTATGATTGTATTATTTTTTTGAGCATTTTGACAAGTATTTATCATAATCAATGAACGAGCCTACGTCACTCGGGATGAGGCCATTTTGTCGGCTGCTATCATTTATACTCCTGAGACGTAAAATCCCGAGTAAAAATCAGTGAGCGCAATATTATCCTGTGTTGACAAATAAAACATATTTTAATCCTACATGTAATCCTTCAGTTGGAACTAAACTGACAACGAAAGTCTTTTAGGCATAGCGCCTAAAATAATATAAAAAATTACTTTCATTGCCAGTTTTAGGGAGTGTTAGGCCTAGTTGGTGGGGGTTGGAAAATATGGGGGGAGGGGGTCAAAAATGTGGGTCCTAAAAAGGGGAGGGGGAGGATATCAAAACAAATTCAGTCCTTAAATAGGGGGATCAAAAAAAAATGAGGGTAAAAGTCCGGGGTAAAATGTACCGTAAGATGGGGTAACTTCGGTCAGCGGGGTAACTTTGGTCAGTAGGCCTATATAGGCCTATTTTTTAAATGGTCATATTTTCGTTCAGCAATATTGTTTTTAGTCATATTTGGTATCAATTTGTTAAGAAATATATTTGGAAGAAATGATAGTCGCTCATGTCCAATCGGGATTTTTGACCAAAAATTAGCATTTTTGTACATTTTTTTCAGAAAAAATAAAAATCGATATTTGTGAGCAAGCATGTGTGCTTGATTAATTTTGCAAGGGGTCAAATGTCTCAAAAAATAACAACTTGCCCATATACAGCGAAGATCATTTTTTTTTTATGGAATGTAATACCGTGCTGACCAAAGTTGCCCCAAATGCGGGGTAACTTTGGTCAGGCTATTTTTTAACCCCTAGGGCACCCTTACGAATATTAAAAAATCTTTTTCAACTTCAAGGTGTAGAAGGGAACCCTAATGTCATTAAAAAAGAGAGATATAGGCCTATAGGCCTAATGGGTTTTGTTTGGAAGCAGTGGTTTAAAAACTCGGAAAAGTGCCCAAAGTGCCCATTTTACGGTACGAGAAGGCATGCACATTCTAATTGATGTCCGAGGTTCAGTCCAGCTTCCCCCCCCCCACCACCACCAACACTAGGCCTATATTTAGCAGTAAACACTCATAACAGCAAACTCAAAACCGGTCGGACTCAAAACCCCGGGTTCAAAACTTAAAGGAGGACCGGGACCCGGGGGGAGGGGGGGGGCTCTCCCTAAGAAATGGTGTACGTACGTACGGGGATACTCAAAGGTTCTGATGTGCATTTTCATCGTTTTTGGTTTTGACTTTTGAAGTTGTTCGGTATTAATAACCCCTTATTTCTGTGATGGTATTACGGATACGATGGGCTGTTGTAAGTTTTTGGGTATAGGCCTATTGATGATATAAAGCTATATAGGCCTAATGATGGGTGACCATTTCAGTAAAATGATATAGAGATGGGATGGGTATTGGGTAACTCATACCCCACCCCTTAAAATAGTCACATTTTGCCGGGACATTTTGCCCATTTTTGCATCAAAAGAACTTTGATATAATGTCTATTTATATTTCCAACCAATTAAAAGTACCATTCTTCATTAGACAGGAACTTCTGAGGGCCGTAAGCCTTTAAAACGTCAAAATATATAGCCTATGGAAAAGGACCCATATTGACCCGGGTCTTCAACGTGTCACCCCGGGTGGGGAAATATTTTTTTTTGCTTTTACCAAATCACTCCATGCGCGTGGATGAGTTCCGGTAAAAACTAAATCTGTTTTAAGGTATTGTGGACTTTTCTGTGGACTTGTAGGCCCTAAAAATAGAAGAATGTAGGCCTAATGTGTTTGATGGCCAAAAAAGTTGTATAACATAATGCACAATCTAATAAAAATCTGAATGTGTGAAAGGCATAAACATTCTTTTATTACGTTAGGGGGCTGTCATTTTCTTCGGAAGGGGGGTCATGAATATACTGGGGGTCATAGAATTTTTAAACCAAATATAGGGAGAGTTATAATTTTTTCGCGGATTCTTTTGATTTAACAATCAAAATGTGCGCACAATCTTTCGTTATATAACGCGCCTTCTTTACGCACACACTCAAATTTTTAACACACTCCACACACTTTCTTCGCTCTAAAGTTTGGGTGCGCTCCTCACCTTTGTTCCGGCAATGAATAATTCGTCTTGAGTCTGTGTAGGCGAAGGGTGGTCATAAAAATTTTTGACCCAAGGTAGGGGCCGTAAAATTTTTTTGCTCACGATAGGGTGGGGGTCATAAAAAAATTGAGTTCGGTCACCAACATATTCATGACCCCCCCTGTCGAAGAAAATGACATCCCCCTTAAGAGAACTAAAATGCAAACCATTTAAAAGATGCTGTTGCGAATTTTTGAAGAAAGGTTAGAATAGCTATTCTGGTCAAACTCAATTTTTAATCATAAAAACTGTAGGCCTATATTTTCTGTAGGCCCTATGTATTGGACACATGACTTCAATCATTTTTTTTTCAAGATCTGTATTTGAAAATTTAACTATAAATTTAAAGAAGAAAGTTTCTATTAAAATCTATTATTTTTAAGATCATTTTATATTTGAGAACGAACCGATTTTGAAACTTTTAAGGGCGCACACCAGCAAATCATTCCGAAACCTTAACTGAATAGATTTAGTGTTGTGTGCCCTAAAAGTGGTGACGGGCTCTTTTTAGCCAGTCTCCAATTCTTGGGAAATTCCAAACTGTGAACTGTCTTCATGCGGGTTATTCTTGGCGTTTTATCACGACAGTTTCGATATATTCGCCATAAAATTCGCCATCAGGCCATGAGTGATAGTGTAACAGTTCTAGATGGAGGTCTGGGAACTGAATTGGAAGTTGCAGGAATAACCAAATATCCAGGGGTAAGTGGGCATCCTGGCCTAGCCCTAGTACTAGCCTCACAATGCTAGTACCAGTACAAGAACTTTCCTTCAGAACCTTCAGAATGCTTATTATCCTGCACGAAAACGCTTGGTGTGGCCTGTGGCTATCTGAACATGCATGCTTTTTACATGTTCTTGTTCTTTTAAACATAACATTGCACGATTTGAGGTTGGGTATTTATTTATTATTTATTAAATCTTCTTTTGCCTGGGTAACAAAACTCAGTGTAAATACTGTTTTTCAGTTTGGCCCAGGTGTCAAACTTAAAACATCAAAAAATAACCAATACATATTAAAATACATTACATTAAGTATATATCAGATTGCACAATTTAACAAAATTAGGAATACAATAAAAACTAGACCAGCTAGGCATAAAATTTACATACAAACAACAATGATAATAAAAACAGTGATATTGCACTATAGGACATCATATATGACATCATATCGGGGGTACTTGCAGCAAACGTACAAGTATACAGCGAAAAGGAATGCAGCAGATTTGGAGTGGAGCAGACGTAGAATGAGCAGACGTATTACCATGCGCGTATTTTTTTGGGGCTTTGGGGCGCAAGCCCCTGGGGTAAACGCAGAGGGCGGCCAAAACGAAGGGGTGGCGGAAGAAGAAGGGGCGACAAAAACAGGGGCGGCAAAAAAGAAGGGGCGGCAAAAAGAATAAGTAAAGTAAAGGGCGGAAAAAAGTATAACAAATTGTGAAAAAATGGTACTATAGACGAATCCAACGAGCCAAGTCATGGTCAGGATTTGGTCGGCCATCTTTGGTTTCCCGCTAGCACCAACCTGGGGTTTTGAGCCCGATTGTGCAAATAAAAGCCGCCTAACACCTAGAGAAGATGCAAGATTTGAGGAGGGTTAATAGAATAATATATACAATAGAGGTAATCCTGTCGCATCTATTCACACATAGTCCTTTTGTTCATCCATTTGTACATCTATGGATGCGAAGGGATTACCTGCGGAATTATCTCTATTGTATTATTCTATTAACCCTCCTCGACATTCTTAAGGTGTAAAGCGGCTTTTATTTGCACAACTGCTGGAACTGTATTGTGTTGTAAACTTAAATCATTTTTTTTTGTCTACCTGTGTTTTCGCGGAAGGTGTAAAACGGGTGATGGAAGAATGCAGTTTAAAATTTCCACCAAGGCCGAATCATTTCACATTTTGGATGCATTGTAGCCGGCGGGGACCCAACTAAAGGCTGCTAGTCAGGTGTAGGGATGCGTGTATTTGGATTCGTCTATACATCAAAATGTGTTACTTTTAGGGTGCTGGCGCCTACATTCCTTTTTTTTTTTTTTTTTTGCTCTTCACTTTTTCACTTTTCGGGCTGTCTTCTAGCGCCCTAGTAAAAGCAATGTATAGTACCATTTTTTCAGTTTATTATGCTTTTTCAAATTTTTCCGCCCTTTTTTGTCTCGCCTGAACTTTGTTCAGGATGGGACTTAGTAATCACTATTTCTGTCTGTCCGTGTGTGTGGAGGGGGGGGTGTGTGTGTGTGTGTGGATGTATGTATGTGTGTCCGTCCGGAGCTGTATCTGGGGAACCGTAGACTTACGGCGACGCTACTTGGTGGGAGGAAGGGTATCCAAGTTTGCTCCGTAACCGTATGTTTTAGGTGAAAAATATGCAAATTAACATAGCTAATTTGCATAATTTATGCGCAAATCAGCGCAAATTGATAGCGGAGTTTGTGGACAGACTATCTCAAGATCCGTCAGGCGCATGGTAACGAAACCTGGTTTCAGCTATGATACACATCTGCTGATCACCTGATTAGTTTTTCGGCGAAAAGTATGCGCATTTAGTTGTTAATTTGCATAATTTATGCGGAACGATTCTACAAATATGGTTGGAAATCTGAAGAAATCCGCCTTATGGAGCTGTATCTGGGGGATTCGTAAGATCCCTAAGCCCTATGATGATGAAACGTGGTAGGGGGTAGTATGGCCAGAGGATCTCAATCCGATTCGATTTTCAGCGCAAAATATGGTAATTAAGTACCTAATTTGCATAAAATGCAAAAACCTATTTTCTCGGAGACTAGGGGTCGCACGTTCTTCAAACTTGGTGGGTGGGTGCATCTTCACCCCAGACAGAACAAGTTTGTATTGGTTAGTGCGTCAAGGTCACCCAAGGTCATCCAGGGGTCATCTGAGGTCAAATGACTAAAAACTGTCGTATGGGCACGATACTTGGTGGATACGGTCAACATAATGTGGTAGGGGGTAGTATGACCAGAGGATGCACACTAGTACCCCCCCCCCATGTGGCCCCTCCCACACACTCAAAGTTGGGGGGGGTCAAAAATTTAATGAAATATTGTTTTTATATTGCGCATTACATATATCAATTTCGGTCATGTAGGCCAAGTCATTAGGCCAAAAAAAGACTTTTAAGAATGTCTCTCATGTACAAAAGTATAGGAAACTGTACATTTAAAACAACCTTTTTAGGGTGAAGGAAGCATTTTTTCAAAAAAATGTCCAAAACGGGTTTTTATGTCAAAAATGTCTCAGTTGGGGTGCTACATCGAGTCAAATATTCACTAGCACCCCCCATGTGGCCCCCTCCCACACACTCGAAGTTGAGGGGAGGGGTCAAAATTTAATTAAATAATGTTTTTATATTACATTATATATATCAATTTCGGTCATGTAGGCCAAGTCATTAGGCCAAAAAAGACTTTTAAGAATGTCTCTCATGTACAAAAGTATAGGAAACTGTACATTTAAAACAACCTTTTAGGGTGAAGGAAGCATTTTTCAAAAAATGTCTAAAACGGGTTTTTATGTCAAAAATGTCTCTGTTGGGGTGCTACATCGAGTCAAATGTTCGGAAGATTATTTCGGGGTCATCTGAGGTCACCCAGGGGTCATCTGAGGTCAAATTACTAAAAACTGTCGTATGGGCATGACACTTGGTGGGTACAATCAACATTTAGAGTAAAATGTTCGGAAGATTCTTTCGGGGTCATCCGAGGTCACCCAGGGGTCATCTAAGGTCAAATTACTAAAAACTGTCGTATGGGCATGAAACTTGGTGGGTACAATCAACATTTAGAGTCAAATGTTCGGAAGATTATTTCGGGGTCATCCAAGGTCACCCAGGGTCATCTAAGGTCAAACTACTAAAACTGTCGTATGGGCATGAAACTTGGTGGGTACAGTCAACATTTAGAGTCAAATGTTCAGAAGATTATTTCGGGTCATCCGAGGTCACCCAGGGGTCATCTGAGGTCAAATTACTAAAAACTGTCATATGGGCATGAAACTTGGTGGGTACAATCAACATTTAGAGTAAAATGTTTGGAAGATTATTTCAGGGTCATCCGAGGTCACCCAGGGGTCATCTGAGGTCAAATTACTAAAACTGTCATATGGGCATGAAACTTGGTGGGTACAGTCAACATTTAGAGTAAAATTTTCGGAAGGTTATTTCAGGTTCATCCGAGGTCACCTAAGGGTCATCTGAGGTCAAATTACTAAAACTGTCATATGGGCATGAAACTTGGTGGGTACAGTCAACATTTAGAGTCAAAGTTTCGGAAGGTAATTTCAGGGGCCATCCAAGGTCACACAGGGGTCATCTGAGGTCACATTACTAGAACTGCCATATGGGCATGAAACTTGGTGGGTACAGTCAACATTTAGAGTCAAAGTTTCAGAAGGTAATTTAGGGGTCATCCAAGGTCACCCAGGGGTCATCTGAGGTCAAATTACTAAAAACTGTCGTACAGGCATGACACTTAGTGGTTACAGTCAACATTAAGAGTCAAATTTTTGGAAGGGCATTTCAGGGTCACCCAGGGGTCATCTGAGGTCAAATTACTAAAACTGTCGTATGGGCATGAAACTTGGTGGGTACAGTCAACATTTAGAGCCAAATTTTTGGAAGGTCATTTTGGGTCATCCAAGGTCACCCAGGGGTCATCTGAGGTCAAATTACTTGAAACTGTTATATGGGCATGAAACTTGGTGGGTACAGTCAACATTTAGAGTCATGTTTTTTGGAAAGTCATTTTGGGGTCATCCAAGGTCACTCAGGGGTCATCTGAGGTCACATTACTAAAAACTGTCGTATGGGCATGACACTAAGTGGTCACTGTCAACATTAAGAGTCAAATTTTTGGAAGGGCATTTCAGGGTCACCCAGGGGTCATCTGAGGTCAAATTACTAAAAACTGTTGTATGGGCATGAAACTTGGTGGGTACAGTCAACATTTAAAGCCAATTTTTGGAAGGTCATTTTGGGATCATAAAAGGTCATCCATGGGCATGACACTTGGTGGTTACAGTCAACATTTAAAGTCCAATTTTTGGAAGGTCATTTCAGGGTCATCTGTGGTCAAATTTCTAAAAACTGTCACAGGGGCATGAAACTTGGTGGGTACAGTCATCATTTAGAGCCAAATTTTTGGACAGTCATTGCAAGGTCATCTGAGGTCACTCAGAGGTCATCTGAAGTCAAATGACTAAAACTGTTGTATGGGCATGACATGTACAGTCAACATTTAGAGCCCAATTTTGGAAGGTCATTTTGGGGTCAGTAGGGGTCATCTGAGGTCAAATTAGTTAAAATTGTCGGATGGGCATGAGACTTGGTGGGTAGGCCTACAGTCACCATCAGCAAGGTAATTGTGCCCAGCCGAGACCAACCAAAATTTAGGGATCAAAGGTCAAATTCCAATATTGGTCCAATCAAGCTCAAATTGAACAGGCAAATCGCCATGGGTTGTTGCAGGTTCATTTACTTCTACCAAAAGTAATCGTAAAAGCAGGCGATCGCGAAGCAGGCGAGACTCGTGGTTCGAGAACCGCCTTGTTTCTTTACTAACTCTTTTTGCCGCCCCTTCTTCTTCCGCCGCCCTTCTTTTTGCTGCCCCTTCCTCTTCAGCCGCCCTTCTTTTTGCCGCCCCTTCTTCTTCCGCCGCCCCTTCGTTATTGATGCCCCTACTTTGACCCCCCCCCCAAAAAAAAAATATGCGCATGTTTAATAATAGACTATGCCATTGTCGAATTTTATTAAAAATATGTTATTATTAGTCATGATGAACCCATTTCGTTGAACTCAAAATTATACTGATGTTTATTAAAATTAAAGTATTCAATAGTAAAATGGTCATAAAGAGTTAAAAATATCAGACGATTAGTGACAATAAAAGTAATTGAATGCAACATTATCTTGCATAATTATAACGGCTCACTTTAATACTGAACAATTCTGATTTTGGAATCTACCAGTTTATTGATAGCGAACCCCAAAATTTTGACTATGAACTTTGAATTGTAAGCAGAACTTTACCCCTGGACTTTGCTCTCTAAAACACACTGTCAAGCATACTTGTTTATCAGTCCATTAACCACAAGTGCGCTAGATGTTTGATGAGAGATTAACTTTCAGCGTCAACACAAAAGCGCCGCAAATACCACAGACAGTTGTTTACGATGTAGTTAATGGTAATGGCTCGGGCCCAGACGATTTAAACCATAGCGAGGTATGGTTACCAATCACAAGGCAGATCCATTTAAAGATGCATTACATCATGGCCAATTTTAGTTAGGCCAAAATTGGCCTAACTCTCCATAGAGTCCCGTGTTAAAAATCTTAACCGCAAGGCAATGTCAGTAGTCCACTTGGGAAGCTAACAAACAGAGGGAGTAGGGTGACTGATCAGATGTGAAAATCTATCAATTGTGCACACATTAATTAAATCCGAGTTTTAAGCTTAAATACAATATCCAGAGTATGCACAATGGGCAAGTGGACTACGGGGTAGTCTAGTTTAATAATGGCAAAAAGATGGACAATAAAAATATTGTTAGTTTCCAAGTTCTGTAAACCCCAAAAGTATGGTTCAAATATATATACGATACATTGCAACATAAGTCGGAGTGTGATAATATGTCATTTTAAAATAATTTCATTTATATAACATATTTTTCATTTCCTCTAACTAGCATGATGAGCTATGGACTGCAAGAGTGCTTTTAAATCAGCCAGAAGCTATGAAGCAGTTACATGCCAGGTATGATCTATATGGTTTCTGATTTTAAAGAATAAATTAGGTACATGTAAAAAATTCTATATCAACTGGTATGAGTTACCACAGTGTTGTGTTTGCTGATATTAATATCAAATGTCACCGGGTCTTAGCTAGGATTTGACCGGGGGATTTGATAAGTGCCTGTCATTTTCACCAAAACTGCCTGTCCAAAATTTGACCCTGAAAACATAAATAAACCAAACTTCTGTCATGTCTAGGGTTCAGACAGTTCAAAAAGCTATTGGTGTAATCCTTGATTTACTTGTCTGGTCTTGTTTTGAGTTCACACAACTTATTCAAGCATTCATTTTTAGAATTTAGCATTATATCAGAAGCATTAATTTTGCCTGTCACAGAAGCAAACTGCCTGTTCAAAATGATGGATGGACGGGTGGCTAGCAAACACCCTGAATTCACCTGAACACTGAAAAATTAATGTAGAAAAGCAATGAATTTGGAAAATACTCAAATATCATATCTGCTATAAATAATATGAGTGACCACAATTTTGCTGATATTAATATCAAATGTCACCTGAACAAAAATGAATCTAAAAGTTTATACATTTTCTAGAAAATGAATTTGGGTAAGGGGCTACAAGTGTGCTGGGGGATGAGTAGGATAAAGGATTGGGGTGAGGTACAGTTAGGAATGGGGTACTTGATGAGTGTTATGAGGTAAGCAGTGGAGTAGGTGGTGTGATGGTTTGAGTTGGGGTAGGGAATTTGGTATATGCATATTGATTGCAAAGCTGGCAGACCTGAATGCAGGATTTACATCAAAAAGTGGACCTTTTTTCCCCTTTTTTGTGTGTGGATTGTTTTTATGGGTTGGAGGTGCACCCTATGCTTACAGGCCTGAGCAGGAAAGACTACTGATTCAAGATCTGCCTTATTTTCAATGTATCAGTTGAGGATC